>NW_025920125.1:2875423-2948268 GCF_902686445.1 Sciurus carolinensis | reverse complement strand
GTGTAACCATACAGGGGTGGGTGAGGAGTAATGACAGAGGACAGTATGGGCAGGAAAAGGGATAAAGGCTGATGGCTGCATATGCAGTGGAGCTACACCAATACCAATGCTGTGGGTGGTAGACATGAAGGGCCTTTGTGTGAATACAGATGAATAATGGGACGGCAACTGTGCAGTGTGACGTTCATGCAGGCCTGAATGGAGGGAGTGTTTCCAGAAACACAGAGGATACACAATTTTCTGTTGCATGTATAGAATGAAATTTAATTAAATGAACAAATTTAAGAAGCTGTGCCAGTTGAAATGCTTCCTCTGTTTCCTTTGCATTCCTTTCCAGAGTTACCTAGCTCATTTCCCCTTCCTGTGAGCTATTCAAAAGCAATTTCTAGAGCTTTGGTCTTGAATTATTTTTTTATTTTTACATTCTTTGTTTGGATTATTCCTACTACAATTTCTTCCCTATTCAGTAGTTGTATCTTAAAGTACATAAATTTGAAAACTATATGACTGAGATTCATCCACAGCATTATTTACTTACTAACTGATTAATGACTAATTTATTTTTGAGATAACTTCTTGCTAAATTACTTCTGGCTTCACTCTTTGCTGAGGCTGGTCTAGAACCTGTGATACTCATATACCAGTCTCTGGGTTCACTGTGATTTCAGGTCTGTCATTTTACCTGGTTAGGAATATAATTTTTTATAACTTCCTTGTTTTTGTCCTTTTCCTTTCTGCTGAGATATGCTTAGAAAAAAGTTATTTGTGCTTTCACTGGATCTGGTTATGACTGAACTAACGTTCAACAGCTCTTTATTCATACTTCCTCAAGGCAGTTTCCTCCCTTGCAAATCAGAATGTGGTCCATGGATGAGGATTATTGGAAACATCTTTAAATATTTTAGAAAAATGGATGAAAAAGCCTATTGAGTACAATGTGCATTTTGAACATGGTCTGCAATATTTGATTCACTAAAGTTTGAGCATCCTTTGGTATACCTACTCTTCTACCAGTTCCTCTAATGTAACTTGCCTATTTGAAATTCTCACATTTTGTCCCGCAAATTGTAGGTGTATTAGTATTTATAATTTTTCAGTTAACATTTTATCAGGGTATACTTTGCTGATCCTTTCATAATAGTCCTACCTTTTTTCATTTCCAGATTATATTATTCTCCACCATATTTACACTTCTAGGAAGTCAGAATCTTTCACATGACAATAAATTATATATATTTATGGTGGATCAAATGTGTTTATTTATAGCAAACCAAATATAGCCCTGGCATGATGTGGCATGCATTTCTTAGATACTTTCCAATATTGATAAAGAAAAGAACCATTGGAAAATTTTACTCTGTCCAGTGTTGTTACTGGAAACTCAGTTTTTTTTCTAATGATGTGCTTTTTCACTTTCTAATGTTTAACCTGAGTATACCTCCCATCAAAATGTGTGCCCACTTCTTTTGCTGTCTGTGATACTTAACTTTTTTTTTCTTTTTTCTCTCTTCTTTCCCCTTTTTTATTTACCAACTTTCCTCTGATATAAGCAATGGGAAGCCATCATTATTTAGCAGAATCAGACTAGACTGAGTCATGGGATCCAGATGCCTGATTTCCAGAAACTAACAGGCACAAAAGTCTGTCCCAGATTACCAGAAAGCATGTGGTGCTGTGTGCCAGTGGTTCCCTGTCTCTTTCTGGAATATCTCCCCTAAAAGAATGGCTTCCCTAACTCCACTCTATCCTGTCAATCACAGAAGAAGCTCCTCCAGGTCTTAACCCACTTTACCTGTGTATTAAAAATAAAGGAGTTGGGTGAGTAACTGTTGTTGTTAGAGGCCAGAGTTGGTATGGCCAGATCTGTCTTGTCCCCTCTCATTTCAAAAGAGTATGGGCTCTTTTGTGTTTCTTGAGTACATAAGGTTTTGGGAAATAGACTTAAAATCAGTCACCATCCTCCTCCAGCATTTAACCCTTTCCTCATCCACATGGGACATGTGAGAGAGGACCTCCACACTAAGTAGATTCTGAAATGGAATTCATCTCCTTTATTGACATTCTCAATTTAATCTGTTACTGAAACTTAATAAGATATGCCACTTATTACCATTTAATTCTTTTTCCTTTCTATATATTTATTATGTTTAATTCTTCAACTATTAGAATCTACTAGTACCCATGTTTTAAATAAACATTATAGCCAAAGTTATTTTATAATATGTGGTTCTTACCTTCTATAGGTCCTGTTATGCCATGTTTTTCTCTTTGATATGTATTACCAGATAAATGACAAATGCATATCTGAGGAAGACTCAGAAGTCCTGGTAAAATTAATATCAATAATGAGGTGCATTAAAAAAAACAAGAATCAGAAGTTGGAATGGCATTAAATTAAAGAGCTTCTACACACCAATGGAAACAATTAATACCATAGAAATTAAACCTACAGAATGGGGGAAGATTTTTGCCACCTTATTCTCAAATATGGGATTAACATCCAGAATATGCAAAAATCTTACAACACTTATCTCCAAATAACAAATGACCTAAGAAATAAGTGAACAAAAGAACTACAGAGACACTTCTTTAAAAAATAAATACAAATAGTAATAAGTATATGAAAAAAATGTTCAATATATCTAGCTGTAAGGGAAATACAAATTGAAAGTACACTGAATCTTTACTCCAGTTAGAATGTCAACTATTAATGTTACAGATGATGGAACTGCAAATTAGCACCATAAACCTGCAAAACATTATAGAGAAACTTCAAAACAATAGTAATGGGACCACTGCATGATCCAGCCATCTCAGTTACTGATAATATTCAAAAGTTCTAAACTAAGCATATTATATATTGGTAATGTAATGTAGTGGTAGCATAATGTATATAGCAGCACAATTCAACATAGCAGGCAATGTAATCAGTCTAGGTACCAATCAGCAGATTAATAAACAATATATATATATATACACACATATACATATATGTGTATAAAGGTGTGTATATATATATATATGTGTGTGTGTGTGTATAAATGATTTTTAAAAAAATATTATTTGTAGATTAAAACAATATCTTTATTTTGGTGTTTTTTAATGTGGTGCTGAGGCTCAAACCCAGTTTCTCATATGTACCAGGCAAGTGTTCTATAACCAAGCTACTATCACAGCACCTATTAGGAAGTTTTACTACATCATAAATGAGAATGAAATCATGGCATTTGCTGGTAAATGAATGAAACATGAAAATATATCATGCTAAGTAAATTAGACAAGAGACTTAGAAAGTAAAAGGTTTCCATCATTTGAAGAAAGCTTTCTTTCATTTGAAGAAGCTAGACAAAAATAAAGGGTAAAAATGGAAAATATTATGAAAAATAAGAGAACAGATGAGTGGAGGAAATGAATTAAGACTGGAGAGAGGAGGGAAAGCAAAGAGCAATGGTGGAAAGAATTTGAACAAACTTTACTGTGTACACATGTGAGAATACTACTGTGACTTTGACATTTATGTATATCCATAAATCACAAACTAAGACAACTATAAATAAACAGAAAAATTATCTGTGGACTAGAGGAAGGTAGTATCGGAGGGAGGATGAAAGGGAATGGGAAAGCATTGGGTACTAAATTGGAGAAAGTTTTATTCCATGCTTTATAATTATGTCAATATTAACCCTGATCTTATGTACAACAATAATGAAGGAAGAAAAAGAATTAAACTACAATAAAAATCTACAAAAACTATATGAACACTTGGAGAATAAACAATACATTTGCATGTTCAATGGAACACTGATGAAGTTGGGGTAAATTTTTAAAAACCTCAGAACGAAATGAGAATAGAGATACAGCATTCCAGAATCTATGGGACACACAAGAAAACTATCTCCAGTGTTTTATTTTCTTTTATTGAAACATATTTAAACACCATAGTGGGATTCTTTATGACATGTACATAAATTTGCATAGTAGTCCCTTTCTTTTCCTTCCCATCTCTCTTTCCTGATCTAGCAAAAGCAGTTGTAAGAGGGAACTTCATAAAAATGACTCTCTACATTTAAAAATTTTAGAGATATCAAATTAAAAAATCCAATGTTGCAATGCAAGTATTAGAAAAAAACAATAAATTAATCTGAACAAGTAGAATAAAGGAAATATTATTTTTCAGAGTTTAAACTATAAAATAGAAAATAAAGAAAAAATACAATGTAATAAAGAAACAAAGTTTTGGTTTTGAAAAGGGAAATTGATAAACCCCTATCCAAGGTAATGAAAGAGAAAGATGAAACAAATAAATTAACCCAGAAACCAAAAGGGAAATATTACAGCAGACATCACTGAAATCCAGAAAACTACTAGAAATTATCTGGAAAATTTATTGTTCAATAAACTGGAACAACTAGAAAAACATTATAAAGACTGACATGGTAAAAAATGGAAAGTCTAGAATGTATTATGAAGTAGATATGAATCTAAACAACACAAAATATGAATTGAACAAATGCAAAAATCCAACTTAATAGCAGGCAATTATATTGAAGCAGTAAGAAAAGGCCTCCAGAACCAGAGGTGAATGCAAGGCAGAATTTTATGAGGTATTCAAAGAAGAGCTGATACTAGTGCCCCACCATTATATGTAAGAGAGGAAAGACTTCCAAAATAATGCTACAAAGTCAGTATTACCCTGATTGAAAAGGAAAATAAGAACACAACAAGGAAATAAAATTAAGGTCATTATCCTTGAGGGTTGTAGTCTAAAAATCTTCATAAAATGCTCACAAAATATATTCAACTTCACATTAAAAACAACAAACACTGCTGGACAAAGTGGTGTATTTTTGTATTCCCAGAAATTCCCTGGAAATTTAGATACCTGGCTCAAAATGAACAACAAAAGGACCTGGAGGTGTGGCCAGTTGTAGAGTACACCTTGGTTAATCTGTGGGTTCACACACACACTCACACACATACACACACACACACACACACACACACACACACACCATACACCATGAGCCAACTGGTTTTATTCAAGGGATGCAATAATGGTTTAATATATGAAAACTAATAAAACTAGTACACCAGATAAAGAATCAAGGACAAAATCATAAGATAATTTCAATAGCTGCAAGAAAAGTCTGGCAATATTCAATGGCCCTTCAATGCAAAGCCCTAAGAAACTAGAAAGAGGAGGAACTTACCACAACCTACCAAAGACCAAGTATAACTTTCCCTTAATAAATTAATTCTTCCTATTTAAATTAATCAAGCCATACTTTTGGCTTGCATTGATTCTTTTGTTATATGATGACTTACCACAGAATTGACTATTCCCACCATATTCTACAAATGTTGATTCTATACATATACCAAAACTGTTGCCATCCTTGTTATAAGGATCCTGAGGCCTTAAACTTATATCTAAGTTGTTTGGCATATGACAGATGATATGTTAAAACAATAGAGAAAATATATATATATTTTTAAATTTTACCTTTGGGCCAACTAATGTGAAGAGAAAAGGTGGATTGTTTCTTTATGCTACAACATTTTAAAAGAGTGATTTCAACCATCTTTTTCTTTTTATTATCAGCATTACAGTTGCAGGTAATGTTCTGATTTCTGTTCCCTAGTGTCAGTGTTTTCTTCTGCAATAATAAAAACAAAGTAGAGAATATATGAAAATGTTCCATAATTTCAAATCACTGAGCAACTCAGCAATAGGTATTCTTCAAATAGTTTACCCTCTTTCCTCGATTCATTAGAAGTTGGATGTGTTTCTCCTTCTTCTTTTGGGACATTGTAAGAAGAAAAAAATATTTAGATGTAAATAAACCAAATATGAAAAATCACCATAATAATTTCCTTTACTGCAGGATACAAGAGAAAGAGAAAATATTTCTGAGTCATTCCAATATAAAATAAAACTTCAATTCTTCAACTTACTAAGTTTCTAATGGGGTGAGAATGATTAGAGATGAGAGATCTGAAATGTTACTTCCCTTACCTCCAAGATAATTTCACAAATACTGACATACATAAAACTATTTTATTAATCCAAATTACCTAGGATAAATTGTAGTCATCTGTAATTTAGAGTACTTTTCAAAAAACTTAGAAATTTAAATGTGATATTTTGAATGAGCTTTTTTGACTTATATTGGCATGAATTATCTCATGAGGTAAAAGCATGAGACCTAAGATTTAAGAGTACCTTATAAATAAAATCAGTTGGAATCACAAAGAGTATATGCTCTGTCTATCTAGTGTGTCAGATAGCTAAAAATAAATGTACATATAAATATTGATCCTTCCTAGGAAGAGAAGAAGAATGCCACAATCTTGTGGGGGCAGTGAAGGGAATCCACACACAGTTACTAAAAGAAAAGATTTACTAAATAACCAAAGAATAGTGACAGAGATGGCTCAAAGAACAGACATTGGAGAGATGTTTTCTGCAAGAAAATACTGAGTCTTGGAGTAAATAATTTAAAAAAATAAGCAAATTTTCATCTTAAATCCAAATATATGCTTCATGATTAGAGGATGTTTGGAGGATATTCTTGTTACTACTTTCATTTTTATGACATTTCTCTAACTTGTTTGCTTCTTTTTATGGCACCAATTCAAGATAACTCACCTGATTTTATATAACCCACACATCAAAAGTGAATACATTAATTTCTTTGGTTTGTCTGATTGCTCTGGCTAGAGTCTCAAGGACGATGTTGAATAGAAGCGGTGAAAGAGGGCATCCCTGCCTTGTTCCAGTTTTTAGGGGGAACACTTTCAGTTTTTCACCATTTAGAATGATATTAGCCATGGGCTTAGCATAGATGGCCTTTATAATGTTTAGGAATGTTCCCATTACCCCAATATTTTCTAGTGTTTTGAGCATGAAGGGATGCTGTATTTTATCAAATGCTTTTTCTGCATCTATTGAAATAATCATGTGA
Organism: Sciurus carolinensis; assembly: GCF_902686445.1. Classification (NCBI taxonomy): domain Eukaryota; kingdom Metazoa; phylum Chordata; class Mammalia; order Rodentia; family Sciuridae; genus Sciurus; species Sciurus carolinensis. Next base: position 2,941,303 of record NW_025920125.1, on the reverse strand, counting down.
TTCTTAACTTTAAGTCTGTTGATATGGTGAATGACATTTATTGATTTCCAAATGTTGAACCAACCTTGCATCCCTGGGATAAAACCCACTTGATCGTGGTGCACTATCTTTTTAATATATATTTGTATGCGATTTGCTAAAATTTTGTTGAGAATTTTTGCATCGATGTTCATTAAGGAAATTAAAGGGATACGAATAGGAAAAGAAGAACTCAAACTATCCCTGTTCGCTGATGACATGATTATATATTTAGAGGAACCTGGAAATTCCATCAGAAAACTTTTAGAACTCATAAGTGAATTCAGTAAAGTAGCAGGTTACAAGATCAATGCTCATAAATCCAATGCATTTTTATACATAAGTGATGAATCTTCAGAAAGAGAAATTAGGAAAACTACTCCATTCACAATAGCATCGAAAAAAATAAAATACTTGGGAATCAATCTCACAAAAGAGGTGAAAGACCTCTACAATGAGAACTACAGAACACTAAAGAAAGAAATTCAAGAAAACCTTAGAAGATGGAAAGATCTCCCATGTTCCTGGATAGGCAGAATTAATATCGTCAAAATGGCTATACTACCTAAAGTTCTATACAGATTCAATGCAATTCCAATTAAAATCCCAATGATGTACCTCGCAGAAATAGAGCAAGCAATTATGAAATTCATCTGGAAGAATAAAAAACCTAGAATAGCTAAAGCAATCCTCAGTAGCAAGAGCGAAGCAGGGGGTATTGCAATACTAGATCTTAAACTCTACTACAAAGCAATAGTAACAAAAACGGCATGGTATTGGTACCAAAATAGACAGGTAGATCAATGGTACAGAATAGAGGACATGGACACAAACCCAAATAAATACAATTTTCTCATACTAGACAAAGGTTCCAACAATATGCAATGGAGAAAAGATAGCCTCTTCAACAAATGGTGCTGGGAAAACTGGAAAACTATATGCAATAGAATGAAACTAAACCCCTATCTCTCACCCTACACAAAACTCAACTCAAAATGGATCAAGGACCTCGGAATCAGACCAGAGACCCTGCATCTTATAGAAGAAAAAGTAGGTCCAAATCTTCAACTTGTTGGCTCAGGATCAGATTTCCTTAACAGGACTCCCATAGCACAAGAAATAAAAGCAAGAATAAACAACTGGGATAGATTCAAACTAAAAAGCTTTCTCTCAGCAAAGGAAACTATCAGAAATGTGAAGAGAGAGCCTACAGAGTGGGAGAATATCTTTGCCAACCATACCTCAGATAGAGCGCTAATTTCCAGAATCTATAAAGAACTCAAAAAACTCTACACAAAGAATACAAATAATCCAATCAACAAATGGGCTAAGGAAATGAACAGACACTTCACAGAAGAAGATGTACAAGTAATCACCAGATATATGAAAAAATGTTCAACATCCCTAGTAATAAGGGAAATGCAAATCAAAACCACCCTAAGATTTCATCTCACCCCAATTAGAATGGCGATTATCAAGAATACAAGCAACAATAGGTGTTGGCGAGGATGTGGTGAAAAAGGAACACTCATACATTGCTGGTGGGGTTGCAAATTAGTGCAACCACTCTGGAAAGCAGTGTGGAGATTCCTCAGAAAGCTTGGAATGGAAACACCATTTGACCCAGCTATCCCACTCCTTGGCCTATACCCAAAGGACTTAAAATCAGCATACTACAGAGATACAGCCACATCAATGTTCATTGCTGCTCAATTCACCATAGCCAGATTGTGGAACCAACCTAGATGCCCTTCAGTTGATGAATGGATAAAGAAACTGTGGCATATTTATACAATGGAATATTACTCCGCAATGAAGAATGATAAAATTATGGCATTTGTAGGCAAATGGTCGAAATTGGAGAATATCATGCTAAGTGAGATAAGCCAATCTCAAAAAACTAAAGGACAAATGATCTCGCTGATAAGCGGATGAGGACATATAATGGGGGGTGGGAGGGGCTAGCATTAGGTTTAGGGTTAGGTTTAGAGTTAGGCTAAGGAGAGCAGTAAGAATGAAGGAAAGAAGGACTGTGTAGAGGGAAAAGAGGGGTGGGAGGGGTGGGAGGAGTGGGAGGGGTGGGGGGGAGGGGAAAAATATAATAAACATCATTACCCTATGTAAACGTAAAAAAAATAAGTAAATAAAAAAAAAGTGAATACAAACTTAAAGCATAAATTTTAGAATTCAGTAGAGTTAACTGATAGTCATTTCATGCATGTTACTTAGAATACTTCATTATATAACATTTTTTTTCTACAAATTTATTCATGGTCAAAAATTAAGAAGTTTTTTACATTTGTAACCTTATTATAGCTGCTCCAAAAAATAAGCATATATATTTATTAACATTGAAAAGCTCATTAAAAATTGAAAGCTACAAAGTGAATAGTTACACAACTAAGCAAATAACTTAAAATTTGGTATCTCAGAATGTGACATAAGATACTTTTAGACACTATGACACAAAAAATTATGAAAGTAACATCATCATATGATTACTGAGAGTCTCTGCTTCTACAACTGGTTATTATTTTGCACAAGACATCTATCTTCAATTAAATGAAGAATTTTAAATATACTCTTAGTGGAAAGAGCCAGAAAGCATGGTGAAATCCCTTTTAAATTATTTTATAATTTTATTGTATTTTCATACCTTTATTTATTTACATAGTTTTATGTGATGGTGAAGATTGAACCCAGTGCCTCACACAGACTAGTCAAGTGCTGTACAATCGAGTTACAACTGCAGCTCTAATCCATAAATTAATATACATATTCTAAATTTCTATGTTTCCATAATTTCTAACATTATTTTAGTGTAAAAATGGGGCCAAGAATAGAAATAATAAAAAAGTTCTTCTATAAATGTATGGTAGTAAAATATAAAGGGTTCAATAAAAAAATGCAATGTGCTTTACTTATTTCAAATTATAGGCATGAGGGAAATTCCATGATTCTACAAAAAATAACTTGGCATAAATGTTAAAAATCATGTAAGTATGATTTAAATTTCACAATAATGTAAACCTAACAAAAAATTCTTGACCAAAAAATTACCTATTTCTTTTGCAATGAGAATTTTTTGTCTAATACAGTTTTACTCTCATTTGAATTTTCAAGCCCAGTATCCTCCAGCCCCCCTAAACTAAAATACTGAAATATAACACTGGCATTTATACATGTTAAAAAATATCAACATAATTCTCTTAATTTTTTTTTCTGAGTGAATTTCCAAAAAGTGTATCAGGGAAACCAATGCTAAGTTTCAAGTATTAACACCTCAAAACTAAACATCAATAGCAAGAAAATTAATTATACAAAAGATCACTTTACCTTTAAATGAGATTGATAGTAGAGCTCATCCAGTAAGACAGGCACCATGGGGATCAGTATCAGTGGGATGACTTTAGAGCAAAAATGTATAATAAATTGGGTAGGTAGGTTTTTATAAATAAACACTGGTAAATTTTGGATTCACCAATATGAAATGCTATTTCTTGACTGATTTGATTAAAATATAAGCTGTTTTATAAAACTCTGCCTCAACTTTATCAAACTATGAACTATTGAATATACCCATTTGTTGATAGACCTTTATTTATTTATCTATGAGTGGTGCTGAGAATCTCAATCAGTGCCTCACATGTCAGGCAAGTGCTCTACACTGAGCCACAACCAGGCCTGTCAATGAACACATTCCTAATTCCATTTCAGACTGACAGCCACTATATTGGCAGAACTTGAGAACAGTTTATTCTCAGAAACTGCCTGTTTTGAAGGCTGAACTTGAAGTCCAATTAATAGCTATCATAATATTTTCTTTTTACCTGAAGTGGAACAGACCTTTGATAATCCAAGACAAGGTAGCAAGACGAAGACTGCCCTCTTTCTTGGTTATCCATGGATCAAAGATCAAGTAAGCTAGCATGAAAACTGTGGTGCTGGTTCTTCAGCATAGATATCACCTGCAGAAAATACCCCATTTTGCAGGGTGTGATAATGCATGCCTGTAATTTGGAGATTGAGGCAGAAGCATTTTAAGTCCAAAACCAGCCTCAGCAAATTAGTGAGGCTCTATGACTCAACAACACCCTGTCTCAAAACAGAACATAAAACAAAAGGGCTTGGGATAAGTCTCAGTGGTTAAGCATCCCTGGGTTTAGTCCCCAGTAAAAAAAAAGAAAGGAAAAACAAAACAAAAACAAAATTAACTCAGTACAAGCAAGGTCCTAAGCAACTCAGGAAGACCCTGTCTCTAAATAAAATATAAGACTGGGAATGTGGCTCAGTGGGTGAGTGCACCCAAGTTCAATCCCCAGGACCCATCAAAATATATAAACAATTAAATAAACCTACTGTTTTCCTTTAAACACAAACACTATACTGAGTTTCATAAAACCTTAAAAAATTTTCAAAATTGAATGTTCAAGCATATGTTGTTACGGGAATACTACTGTCAAGCACACTGAAATATTACAAATTATAAAATACCTTTTTACCTTTATTGGTCCTGCTTTATTCAGATCCACATGAACTAGCAAGCACTTATGTTTACAAGCAATCAGATACTCAAGAGGAAAGAAGGCTACAAAAGCAGAATACTAGTAATTGTGCCTGTGTTTCCCTGAATATTATTGAAATATCATTCTTCTTCTGGAATCCCACTCCTCAGTCTCTCATTTTCAGAACTCAGTGGCACCCTTCAACCTTCAAATCTACATCAGTGAAGGCAGGGGCACTTTTATTATGATAAAACTTAGTCACAACACTTCCTGTGACAATAGGCCCATCCCCCTCATGGCAAGGAATAAGAGAAAATCTTTCTGATGAATGTACAACTTTAGGAAGACAAATGGTTACTGTTTCTAAGTTTGAAAATTAGAAAAGAAAATGATTTTCAAAAGATTGTCTTTATAAATATGTCAGAAATACAAAAAGCAACTGCTGTCTTGTCTCTTAAATACTTAATGATTTGAGTCCTGAGGAAATTTCATAGAGTGGTTTTAAATATCATGCCATATAATAGCTGACATTAAACATATCACCATTCTGCTTCTATCTTCTAATAAGGATTGGAAATTTTTTCTTAGAATAAAGTCATCTTAATTAGGAAGATTGATTGTGTGTGTGTGTGTGTGTGTGTGTGTGTGTATGCACCCACACTGCTGAGAACCAAGCCACGGCTCTCACATGCTAAGTAAGTGTTCTGCCACATGACTGTGCACACAGTTCACCCACCCTGAGCAGCCTTCTGGTAATTCCCCAAGTGGCTCCACCCTACCCCCCCACGCCCCAACCCCCAACCCACTCTGCTCTGCCTTGCTACTCCTTGCCCTGCATTGCACTACCTTGTCCTGCCCCGCAGTGCCTGGCCTTCTCCTGATCCGAGAGTTGCCTGACCTGAGAGCAGTGACCTTACCAAGAGAGGTGCATCACCAATGGTGGTCTTTGCCACAGAATGGGTGGAGCATGTGGAGTCCCTGGCCTCTCGTAGGTCTGTGCCCAACCCCTGAGGCCTTCCTGTCCAGGATCCCCGACTTTCAGGTCTATAGCGACTTTCAGGTCTCGAGCTCCCTTGGCCCCAAGACACACCAACCTGAGACCCCAAGGAGGGTGGAGGCTTTCCCTGAGGGTGGCCTGACCCCTGACCTGAGGCATGCGGAGCATCCTGACCCAGGGGCAGGGGGCGAGGCGGCCTTCCCCTAAGGCAGCCATGTTTCCCAGGCGGCCTTACCCGAGTGTGGAGTGTGGCGGTAGGCGGCATTCCCTGGGGGCAGCAGCCTTACTGGAGGGAGGCTGCCTTTCCTGAGGGTGGCCTTCTCTGAGGGCAGGGCGGTGGTCCGTTGACCACGGGGGCACATGCTCCAGGCAATATTTCTCCACCAGCACTGAAGCGGCCAGATGCCAACACCGGACACAAAGTGGGGCCTCCAGAGCTCTGGCACACACGGAGTGGACAGGTCTGGACCTGCGCTGCGCATCTGCCTGTGCAGCCCCACCTGTCTCAGCTGCCTGAGAGCTGGGCATGTGCAAAAAGCAGGGCGATGTGGGCATGTCCCTGTGTGGCTCCACCAGCTGTGGACTCGCAGCATGTGTCTGAGTCCTGAACCACGGGACCAGAGGCGCCAGGAGGGAGGAGATCCCGCGAGAGTGAAGGGCTGCCCCGGGCCCTCCTGCCCTTGTCTGGGCACTGGTGAGCACACGGATGCACTGATGGTGGTGCCCAGCCCAGCTGGTGAGCCGGCGGTACAGCAGCAGATGATGGCATGAGCCATGCACCCCGGACTGAGACTGAGCAGCCCGAATGGAGGAAAAACCTGGCTCAGTTGTGTAGTGGGAACCTCCTTCAAAGGACAGGATGAGCCCTTTGTTAATCCCCACTTTGGCATGCTACCTGGAGTGTGCCTTGTCTCATACAGCTGGACTTCACCTGTGGCCGTGCATCCTCTGGCAGGGAGACCACCAGTAGGATGCCTTATTTGTGGTGATGAAGTTTATAGTTGTGCTTATTGACGGCCACTGTGATAAGCATCATCATTGTCACTGTTTAGTCAACCATTGTATGAAAGGTTCCAAGGAGCACAGAATTAGACCTATCCTTGCAAATGGGCTCTTAAGTAAGGAATGAAAGAGGGACACCTCCCTGGGCTCCCTAGGAGAAATGCATTCTAGGGAACAGCAACACCCAGCTCCCATGGTCTGGAGTTTTAGAATTTGGTGAAGTCCAACATGGTACCTTGAGCACATTAGAAAAATGGAAGTAGTATTTCCTAGTAAGGAAGTTGGCTGCTTTGTTCTGGCTCTGCTGTTAGTGAGTCATAAAGGGCAGGCAAAGGGGAGAGGCTGGATAGGTTTTGTATTCTTTTACTGGCACACAGACAGTTTTGAATGTTAATGCATTAATAAATCAAATCTCTTCAAGAGATAAAGTAGCCCCTGAAATATATGCTATGCAGAAAGGTCAACCTCAAGAGCATTTGGGTCTCACAGTTACAAGGAAATCCAGGCTCAGATCTGGCAAAATGATCTGGTGCAGCTGGGCCATGGTCCTGCATGATGACATGCCCCTCTGCAGGCACTTCATGAGTCACAGGGTCACTGTGGCATCCCTGGGCATACTCGCTAGCACTTGCTTCCACAAACCTGCTCTCTGTGGAGGCATTGACAATGCCAGCCTGTCCCCTGAGAGTAGCAGTTCCAGCCAGGGACGATTTCCACCCACAGAGGCTATTCGGTAGTGTCTGCGGATGTAACTGACATCATACAGGTTTGTTTCTGTGACAATATTATTCTGGGTGCTCAGCATTTTTTTTTTATTGACTGAATCTTACCAGTGCCACTACAGACCTGCCTGTGGTGTGGGAGATCACTGGGTTTGGGGAAGGAAAGCCTTCTGCCCCGCGGGTCCTGGTTGTACACACAGCCTTTCATTTTCTTCCCCAGCATTTTCTCCTGTGCATAATTAGGAAGAAGAATGACAGCGTTCCTGGCCTATTAAGAATGAAGGAATCTATGTTGGTTCCACAATCCGGCTATTGTGAATATAAGCATTGTTGTGGCTGTATCTCTGTAGTATGCTAATTTTAAGTCCTTTGGGTATAGGCCTAGGAGTGGGATAGCTGGGTCAAATGGTGGGTCCATTCCAAGTTTTCTAAGGAATCTCAACACTGCTTTCCAGAGTAGCTGCATTAATTTGCAACCCCACCAGCAATGTATGAGTGTATCTTTTTGCCCACATCCTCACCAACACCTATTGTTGCTTGTATTCTTGATAATCGTCATTCTAATTGGGATGAGATGGAATCTTAGGATAGTTTTGATTTGCATTTCTCTTATTACTAAAGATGGTGAACATTTTTTCATATATTTGTTGATTGCTTGTAGATCTTCTTCTGTGAAGTGTCTGTTCATTTCCTTAGCCCATTTGCTGATTGGGTTATTTGTATTCTTGGTGTAGAGTCTTATGAGTTCTTTATATACTCTGGAAATTAGTGCTCTATCTGAAGTATGAGTGGCAAAGATTTTCTCCCACTCTGTAGGCTTTCTCTTCACATTGTTGATAGTTTCCTTTGAATGAGAGAAAGCTATTTAGTTTGAATCTGTCCAAGTTATTCATTCTTGCTTTTATATCTTGTGCTTTGGGAGTCATGTTAAGGAAGTCTGATCCTAAGCCAACAAGTTGAAGATTTGGACCTACTTTTTCTTCTATAAGATGGAGAGTCCCTGGTCTGATTTCAAGTCCTTGATCCATTGTGAGTTGATTTTTGTGCAGGGTGAAAGAGGTTTATTTTCATTCTGTTGTATATGGATTTTCAGTTTTCCCAGCACCATTTGTTGAAGAGGCTATCTTTTCTCCATTGCATATTTTTGTCACCTTTCTCTAGTATTAGAAAATTGTATTTATTTGGGTTTGTGCCAGTGTTCTCTATTCTGTACCATTGATCTACCTGTCTATTTTGGTGCCAATACCATGCAGTTTTTGTTACTATTGCTTTGTAGTATAGTTGAAGGTCTGGCATTGTGATACCCCCTGCTTCACTCTTCCTGCTAAGGATTGCTTTAGCTATTCTGGGTTTCTTATTATTCCAGATGAATTTCATGATTGCTTTCTCTATTTCTGTTAGGTACATCATTGGGATTTTAATTGGAATTACATTGAATCTCTATAGCACTTTTGGTAGTATGGCCATTTTGACAATATTAATCCTGCATATCCAAGAACATGGGAGATCTTTCCATCTTCTAAGGTTCATTTAATTTCTTTCTTTAGTGTTCTGTAATTCTCATTGTAGAGGTCTTTCACCTCTTTTGTGAGAATTATTCCCAAGTGTTTTATTTTTTTTTTTTGATGCTATTGTGAATGGGGTAGTTTTCCTAACTTCACTTTCTGAAGATTTGTCACTGATGCATAAAATGCATTGGATTTATTAGCATTCCTAGCTGCTCAATTCACAATAGCCAGATTGTGGAACCAACCTAGATGCCCCTGAATTGATGAATGAATAAAGAAACTGTGGTATATATATATATATATATATATACCATGGAATATTACTCAGCCATAAAGAATAAGAAAATTATGGCATTTTCAGGCAATTGGATGCATTTGGAGAATATCATGCTAAGTGAGATAAGCCAATCTCAAAAAACCAAGGAACAAATGATCTCACTGATAAGTGTATGTTAACACATATAGGGGGTGGGAAGGGGGCAAGAATGGAGGAAGAAGGGACTCTATAGAGGAATAAGAGGGGTGGGGAAGGGTGGGGAGAAGTGGAGGTGAGAAAAAAATAACACACTGAATCAAAAACAATTACCCTAGGTAAATGTAACATATGATTACATTTGATTACACACATGTTATGCCTCTACTGCATGTAAAAACTGAGAAACAAGATGTATCCCATTTGTTTACAATAAAAATAAATTAAAAATAAAAGGAATGAAGGCATCCTCAGGCTTACCAGGATGACTTCATTCTCACTTTGTTTCCAGCTGATCTTTGAGCTTTTTTACTTATTATGCTGCTCAACTTTTCTGAAATTCAAAGAAAAAAAGTATTATTAGGGCATGCCCATGATGACTCAGAGAAGTTTAGTGTCTTGGCCGAGACCAGAGAGCAGGCACGGCCAGGTGTGAAACCGGGTCTCATGGCCAGTCCCCTGTGCCCCAAGCATGCTGCCTTCAGAGGGCCCATTGAAGTCTGGGGAGCACCAGCAAAGCGTGAGCTGGGTTCTCACTGTCAGAGAGCAGTTCTTGCTGATTTTATTGTATTTAATTTTTTTCAATAAGTTGCCCAATGGGGAAACAGATCTCTTACGGAATGGTCATTCAGTTGAGAAGTCTGGCATTGCTGCTTTACATCACAAACACTGTTGTGTGACACAAAAAGCCCTTGGCCAGGTTGGGTTGGTTGTTCCATGTCCATCAGGAAGACATTCCTCTTCCATCTCATGTGGCACACTGAAGCTGGTGGCTCTCTCTGGAAGGGTGGCTGGATCACTCTGTATAAGAGATGGTCACATTATGGGCCCCTTGTTGGAAATTACAATGAAGGTCTTGTTAGAGCACCTAACTGTGACTGGAGGGGACATTGGGGACTCCCTGGAGATGCAGAGATAGTCCCACCACACATCCACATCTGTTGGCCAGAGGGCAAGGATTTCCCAAATTCTTGCATGACCTTCAGAGGACCATTTGCTCATCCACATTGTCTAACACTCTGAAGTAGTTGTCTGGAAACCAGGGCCTGGTGTGGACTTTTCCTCCATGAACATGTATCTTTTGTATGTTAGAACTTTACTTCAAGAACAGGCTTTTCCTGGCCTTGCTTTGGCTCTTGCAGGCTTGTTGCCTCAGGGCAGTTTGTGGCCTGTAATTCAGGGACCTCAATAGTCCTTGACCTTTGGAGAGACTCAGGTCAGTTATTGCCATCCATCTCAGTAGGGTTCCCAATTCTTGGGATTTGGATTTTGTTCTCTGTGATCACTAGATGAAGAGTTCTTCCTTTTTTAACTTTCCCTTCCCACTTCCTTTCTTTCCCTCCTTTCCAGAGGGTGATGGGGACCAGAGCTGGATGAACTTAGGCAGGAGTTGGGTGGAACCCAGGCCCTTGGGCCTCTGCTTCTCAGTGCCAACCCCAGGACTGGGCACTCTTGAACCAGAGGGGAGACATGTTGGAGGTGAGCCAGGTTTCTTCTCAGTTTCCTGGTAAAAAAATCTGTCCACTGGTCTCTGGTGAGGGGACCGGAGCCATTGGTGTGTGGCAAAGTCCTTGGCAAACTTGATTATGTTGAGTTGTCTCATTGTGTTCTCTATAACAGTGATCTTGCTTTCTCCTGACTTTTGAAGGGCTACCTGGGCTGCTACATTTTCTGTGAAGAGCCTCATACCTGAAATAGCTTACATTTGTGTAGAACCCTGAACTGTACAGCACATTTCATTCACAGGATCAGATTTGACCTTGAAAGCCACTGAGGTAGAAGGAGAGGTATCCTTATTCCCCTTGAACACCAAGGGAAGGAGGTGCCATCACCCAGGTGGTCCAGCAGGCCCACATGAGTTCTGGTCTGGCCACTGCTGGCTCTGCTGCTGAACAGCACCTGTGTGCTCCACACCCTGGTTCTGTCTCCTCTTCTACTGGATTCCATCAGAGAAGCGGCTTCTTCCACTTCCAATCTCTCCCTGAGATCTGACATTCACACCACACCATAACTCTGCTCCCCTGAGGCCAGTGTGAACCACAGTTCCTGTGATTCTTTCTTGACAGAACTCAAGATTGGCCCACAGTCTCCTCCTGCCTGGCCATAACTGGTCCTTGATTTTACTTCCTGTCTTTCTTTGGACCAGTCTGCGACTGCTGGGCACATGTTTAGCTTGTTATTTTACAGATTCCCATGTGAATATTTTGTCAGTGGCCTCTTCTTAATTTCAGTCCTTTCTGGGGAAGGGTTAATAGTTTAAAGCCATCATTTTTCTTTTAAGAGTGGAGACTTAAAAAAACAGCCTGGCAGGGACTGGGTCCCAGCATGGCACAGGACGCCTGGCTACTCACTGCTTGCCCTGTGCGATGAGTGTGAGACTCAGGGAGCTGAGACTGGATGGCAGAGTCCTCCAAATGTGCCCAGGCTGGCTGTGCACCCTGGTTGGCCATGCACCCCAGGGCCTTCTCTGCCTGTTTTTTCTATTGGTTTGATAAGCAAAGAACAGAATGTATATAATCTCCTTCCACATTTCTTCTCTTAAAAAACTTCAGTACTCTTTTGAAACAAGCCAAAAAACATTGAAGCTAGTGAGTGTGCAGCTTGGACCATAGGGCAACCCTTTTTCAAAAGTGAATTTTAACTCAGAGTTGCTGGTACAGAGGCAGGGCCATTGCCAGGTCCCCTGACCACCAGAGCCATCTCTCCACTGCCCAGCACTTTGATATGATGCTCTATTGTCCCAGTCTGGAGGTTGTCCCTTTAAAACACACACCCCAGGCAGAATCATGGAGAACTCGGGTACTGGAGCAGGGTATTGAATCAGACATATTGCTGCCCTAATGGTGGACCCAGTCCACAACTGTGTCCTGCTTCTCAGTCCAGTCCTGCCTGGCACCCTCTGACAGGGAGCACAGATGTGGCTTTGGCACATGTCCACTCAGAGGCACTGCTGCTCTGTCTACCTTAGTGTAGCCTAGCCAACCAGTGCCCAGGATGGGACACAGTTTGGGGTCTGCTCCCTCCCGGGCCTTCATGTTCTGCATGCAGTGGCCATGATGCCATCCCTCAAGGGGCCCAGCAGTGTGACGCATGTTGACCTCTGGATGACCACCCAAGCTGATCCAGGACGGAGCAACCCCAGCACTCCTTTCAGGGGCCAGAGGTGTCAACTTTGTACCTGCAGGACATTCACATATCCCAAGGATGAACCCTTTTGATCTCCAGTAGCAGGCTCCTTGCTGAAATTCTGCATGACTGCTGTGGAATCCCAGGTTCCCCATTTAGCAGCAGCCTATAGAGTCCCAGCCAGCCCAGCTTCCAGCTGATGTCACTGAAAGGACCGGATGGCAGCCCTGTGACTCATGCCCAGGCCTTGGAGGAGCTGCTGCTGCTTCCCAGGGAGCCTCACTCACTGACAGATGAACCCCTGGGAATGGGCAGCATTCTACCCACTCAGTTGGAGATGGGAGGCAGGGCCATGGCCAGGTCTCCTGACCACCACAACCATCTCTTCAGTGCCCAGCACTTTGATGTGATGCTCTAGTTCTCTTAAGTGATGGTTGGCTTGCTGTGAACTGTAGCAAAGAAGCATGCTGGCTCTTCTCAGGAGGAGGAGTTGGGTGAGGGAACTCCTCTGGCTGTGGGAGGAGGGCCCCAGCCTCTGAAGACAGGCCTGTCATTCCCCCAGGTGCCATGCCTGGTGCCACAGCACAGGAACACTTTACCCTCCCTGTCCCCTCCTCACTATGTGCAGACCTGGTATTTCCCTGTTGCTCCAAGATGATGAACTGGGCTTGTTGTATGTGGATGATCTGAAGTTGGGGCACCCTCACTGCTGAGTTCACTTTCCCTGAGTTTGTTCTAGAGGGACCTGAGTACCTTTGACAGGGGAGTTAGATAGGACATTGCCCTCCTCTTCACATCCAGGCAGAACCAGCTCCTTCCAGATCCTGACTGGGAGCCCACCATCTTCCTCTCAGCCACCCACCCAGTATTGATACTGGGTAAAGCTAATCCTCAATGGTAATCCATTTAGGTAAAGTTGTTAGTTAAAAAATCATCTGTTTACCTTCCCTTCTGCTGGAGGAGAGGTAGTGCAAGTCTTCTACCTGAGGTTCCACTCTTGACTGAGGGGACTCCTCACAGTGGCCTTGGGAGAGAAGCTGCCTGACCAGTTCTGTCCCCCTGTTCACAGGGCACAGGTGAGCTGAAGGAAAGAGCTTCTAGAATGGAGGAAGGACTGCCAAGGTGCCTGCAGTACCCATCACCCCAGCCAGGCCTGACTCTGCCCTGGACTGTGTGTCCTTCTCTTTACTCTACTAGAGTTTTATCTTTACTTCAGCACTCAGGGGAAAATGCTCCACAAGGGTTGCTGTAGTAGGGTTTTGATTTTTTATTGTTCTTGTTTATTTAAATTGCTGGAACAGAGTTTGACTGTGCAGGCAGAAGCCCCACCTGTAGTTGCACCCTACACGTACACAAGGTCATGGGTACCTAGTGGGTCAGCCACCCCAAACCCTTTTTGCCTTTGGCTCCACCTTTCCCACCCCACTCAGAAAGTGCAGCCAAATTGCCTGCCTGCATGAAAGGCTCTGGCCTTTGAGGGAGCTCTCTAGGCACCTAATTTCTTTCAGACTTCTTTCTGTCCTCAGAGGTCCCCTAAGGTACTTGTAGAATGTGTGCTGTTAAACGGTTGTAAATTAGGGGCTGAGTGTGTGGAGCATTAATGAAGGCTGAGATTGTAACCATTCCATCCCCAGGCTTGCTGGGCTCATTCCAAGGAGTCCCTCACTGATGCCCGAGTTCCTGAGTATGAGGTTTCAGCCTGGCTTTCTTCTCTTTTTTTCTGTCCTTTCCCTATCCCTTCTTGTTGCCCATCTCTTCCCTTCCTTCCTCCAAACCCACTCCCTGTTCTTTCCTATGTTTCTAGAAGCCATAGTGAGGAACAGAGTGGGATAAGGAGGCCAAGGAAGCCTTTCTTCCTTCCTGCATGTGGCTGCACAAAAGAGCTTATTCCACTTTTTTTTTGGGGGGGGGATGTTTACCTCATTTCTTTCTCTTGAAGCCAAAGTCAGAATTGATGTATGTAAAAGGCAGGAAGTTTGAATAACTGCTTGAGTGAACATGGAAAAATTTCAGCTCTGCCCCCTGTATTAGAAACTAACATTAGACAAGTATAATGCAACTTGGTCCTGGAGGCCTCAGCCAGAGGTGTCCCAGGACCACCACAGTGCTGATATATTGTCTTTATACCTGGTGAGGGGGAGCCTTTGTTTTAAGCAGCTCCACTGTGTGGGCATGTAGAGTCCAGGCTAACCACACAGAAAAGATTCCCACATTTCCACAAGTCTGCACATGATTCCATGAGGTGTGTGTCTAAGCAGCAGTGTGCAAGCTGCACAGGACAGGTTCTTTCTAGACAGTGGATTTCAGAGCTTCATTCAGGAGTGATCACCTTTATTCATAACCCTCTTCTACTCAGAGTACTTCCCACCAATTTCAGGGAGAGCCCCTCTGCATCTGCTCTTGCGTATTCCATTTTTCCTAGCATTGCCAATTGTGCACATGCTGAGCATTAAGTTTAATCTGCTGGGCTTTTAGTTAGTAAATATGAATGGCACCTGTGAAATAATAACAGGTAATTTCAAGCACACATCCTTTGGCAGACATGGAGCCAGACACTCCAGGCATCATCTCGTTCTCATTCCCCTTTCAGGAGGGGATTGAGGGTGGCTGGGACTGCCTATTGGTCAGGTGGCATGGCCACTCCTTGCCTCTGCACCCACCTTGCAGCACCCTAACCCCACAGTGATCTCCTTACTCTCAAGCTTACAGTGTGACTTCTGATGTCCATTCTACTCTGATAGCAATTCATTCATCACTTAGTAGGCACACATATTGAACACCTGCTGGGTACCAGGATGCTAGCCCTGCCACTCAGGGCAGTACTTGAAAACAGCTGCTTGTCACAAGAGCTCATGATTTAGCCTTAACAAATCAGGAGGGGACATGACCCCTCACTTTGTCCTGTGAGATATTGCTTATGCAGGGCACTTATTACTGTGGCATAAATAACTTATCAAAATAGTCATAAAGAACTTGGCAGATGAAATAAACTTCGGGGAAGACTGCATTAAGTTTTAATAGGAGGGATTCTAGTGATACGTAGGATGCGTCCCAGCCTGTGACTCCGTCTTTCCTCCCAAGTCTCTCCTCCCACCTCCTCATATCAATGACTGATGTTCTTTTCATTTATAAAATACTGCATTTTTATATAAATTGTTGTTGAAGTTTCTCACAGTTGCCAAATAAAGAAAGAATGGGAAAAGGTGAGAAAAGCATCCTTCTTTGTTGTGTGGTAGAGTGCCTTCTGCATGCTAGGCAGTGCATGGTAGAGTACCTTCTGTATTCCAGGCAGTGTGCCCCATGCAGTATGCCCCATGCAGAATACCAGTGGTCCCAGTGTCAGGCTGGTCCCAAGGAATTTGTGTGCTGGCAGGCAGATAGGAAGAAGTCCCAGGACAGCATGGTGGGGACTTGGATGGTCATGGGAACATGCAGGATCTGTGAGGTCATGTGATGATGGTGAGATGGTCACAGGAGTCCCCTGTAAAGAGGGGACACACAGCAGGCAGTTTGCTGTGAGTAGGAGTCACCTAGGGGAGGGCTACCATGGGTTGGGCAGCAGGACATTTTTGTGAAAATAGTTCTGCTCTCTGAAGGATGGCTTTCCTCCCTCTAGCCTGCCACAGCACAGTCCCCAGGACTGTGAAGTGGGTTGAGGGTCCACAAGCAGATGGGCATGCTTCAGCCAGGCTTGTGGGTTCAGCCTCCATAGGATTCCTGAAGCAGAGGGCTCCCTGTGGCCAGGACGGCAGGACTGATGTCCTCTGCTGTTCGTGTTGTGTGCACAGCGCCATCCCGCAAATCCAGGCACCTGGGTTTGAAATGTTGGGTGATTTACAAAGCCTCCCCATAAAAAGTGGCTGACCAGGCATGTGAGCAGTAAAACTATTAAATTAATAATTACATATTGAGCATTTAAATTATGTAGGGTCCTGGGTTCACATACTCCAGTTTGCCCTGGGGTATCTAATAGCCAGTTTAAAGAAATCAACTTTTAAAAGGCTTTATAAAGTGAAGAACATTTATCTGCCTACAAAGTCCCTCTTATGCTGTATCCTCAAAAGCAGGTCTTGATGGTGCCTCTTTGTGAAAGCAATTTATCAGCAATTAGCATTGCTAATTTCTCATGAAGATTTACAATTTTGTTTTTCACTAAGTTCTTTAAATGCAGACCCTCTTCTAATGCATTCCAGTCTCCCTGGTCAGGAAGGTTTTCTGTAGGTACACTCTTTTCTATAACAACATGCATGTTGATGGTGACTATGGAGAAGGGTGTGAGCTGGGTAGGAATGATTCCTTTCAGCTTTTGGAGATTTAAAAAAATCACTCATTATTCAGGAGTTATGATTTTTGGGTGTATTTGAAACAACTCTCATCTTCTAGTTGCTAAGTGAATCCTGCAGCCCATCTAGGATTCCTAGTATCTGGGTGTTCTCTTTGCTTGCCACTGGATATCACCTGCTCTGAGGGCAGGGGCTTTGTGGCTGAGTGTTTCCAGCAGCCAGACCCCTGCTGCAGGCAAGGGGCCTATTTGTTTAATGAATAAACAAAATGTTGGTTCCCTTTTTGTGCATGGGAACTTATGATCTTTGCAAATTTGTAAAGTGGATCATGTTGACCTTAACACTGCCTGGCATCCATCATGCTTTTACTGTAGAAAAATCTGAGTCCTGTGTGGTCCTTCATTTACTTGGGAAGTGGGTGATAACCTCGCCTTGAGGTGCTGGGAGGTGGGCTGAGGTGACCCTGGCATGAGGTGTCCAGAGTGGAGCAGAGGCCGGCAGGTGGGTGGGGGGTCAGACTGAGTAGCAGAGGCAGGTCCTACCTTGTGCATGGCCTCTCCAGGGCCACAGCAGGCTGAGCAGCCTGGAACCAGTTCATGCCATGCTCAAGATTTGACTTTGAAGGTCACGCGTTTAGTCTTGTCTGAGATTGCGGGGAGCAGGGACGAGACCACATAGTTTTGGTGGATCTTGGGAGGGTAGATTAAAGTGGTGGGTAAGGGAGGGAAAATGAATCATTGAATTGAGAGGTGGTGTGGAGTGAAGTGAATGAGTTTGAAAAGCTTTTGGTTTGGTTTTGGTTTTGGAACTAGGGGTTGAACCTGAGGGCACTTTACGACTGAGCTACCTTCCCATTCCTCAGTCATTTTTATTATTTTTATCCATTTATTTTATTTTGAGACAGGGTTTCACTAAGTTGCTTAGGGCCTCATTAATTTGCTGAGGCTGGCCTGGAACTTGATCCTCCTGCCTCAGCCTCCAGAGTTGCTGTGTTTGCAGATGTGCACTACCATGCTTAGGTAAATTTAAAAGTTGCTAATGGGTAGAGAAGTTAAGTGAAAAGGATGAGTTGTTATAAATAGCAAGAATTCTAATTTGCGAGTCTGAATGGGGATGTCTTAATGGATGTCAAGATTATCAGGCTGCAGAGAACTGCCCAGGAGGGTTGGGAAAGGGAATCAGTGAGCTTGGTTCTGAGTGGTATGCTGGATGTTGAGGTAGAACTGTCTGGAACGAAGTTGGACATGTGTCTGCAGTTTCAGAGAGAAATCAGGGCTACAGACAAAAATTTGGGTGCATTGAGCTTGTATATGGAAATTGATGTCTTTAAAGGGAATTTGACGATTCAAGAGAGTCTAGACAGAAAAGAACTAGGGTAAAACCCTGACAGAACAAAATTCATTGGACAGGGAGTGGAGAGAATAAGAAAGGAGCAGCAGGGATGATGGAGGAGAGAAAAGAGGAGCAGGAGGGAGGAGGGAATGGGGGGAGGACGAGGGAGAAGAGAGTGAAGAGAAGCAGGGAGGAGGGAGGACAGAGAAGAGGAGCAGTAAGAATGAGGGAAGAGAGAGGTGAGCAAGGCATGAGGAAGGAGTGAAGAGGAGTGAGGAGGCAGTGGAGAATGGAGGAGAATGAGGAGGGAAGATAGAGAGGAGGAAAAGGGAGGAGAGAGTGGGGAGGAGCATGGAGGAGGGAGGAGAGTGGGGAGCAGCAGGGAGGAGGAATGAGAGAATAAGGAGGGAGGAGGAAGTGAGGAGGAGAAGCAGGGAGCAGGGAGGAGAGAAGGGAGCAGGGAGGACACCTGTAGCTTCTTCCTCCTTGGAGTGTGGGTGGGTGGCACCCCAGGCTCAGGAGGCCCTGCCCACTGCAGCTTCCTCTGGGCTCTTTCATAAACATCTCTTAACAGACCTTGGGTTGCACCTTTCTCTCTGGCACCTCTGCTCAGTGAAGGCAGGGGCAGCATGAGTGCCCCTTGGTGCCGAGGTCAGAAGAGCAGATGTGTTTAACCATGTTCTGAGTGCTCTGAGCTGAGTCTGAGTGCTCTAAGCTGAGCCAGGCACGGTGATTCTGGTTTGCATTCAGGATGGAGCCTGGTGGTGGCTTCCCTGCCTTTTACCTTTCTGTATTAGGTACTGGTTCATTCAGTTTTCTGCAGATATGTACCTAGCTCTGGCATGTGCCCTGCACTGTGCCAGGTGCTCAGTAACTGCTCATTGAGTAGTTGAGTGGTTAAGAGCTTGGCCTCAGGTTCACTCCCAGTCCCACTAACTGAAGGAGTGTGGCTTAAACCTCTGAGTGTGCAACTGGGTAGGCACACCTGCCCTCACCCCATCTTTGCATCCTGGGGGAGAGGCTGTGCCCCATCTCTGCTGTTGGGAAGGTAATAGAGATGCTTACTGTTTAACGGGGAAGAGAACCCAGGTCTGATTCACACTTCAGCTCCTGAAGTTACAACTTGGCACCATGAAGTGTGACTGGGCTCTTGGGTAACCAAGAGACCCCAATACTCTGGGGTCCAGTGGGATTTTCCACAGAATCTAGTGGGCAACTGGCAGGGACTGGGGTTGAGAACTGTGGGCAGGAGTGAGGGAAGAAATGACTGACTCCCAGAGGCTTTGTGGCTCCCAGTTCATGATTCATGATTCTTTCTGTGTAGCTAAGTTTTGCTAAGTATAAGAATTCCAGGAATCTTTTAGGATCTGGGGAGATGGCTCTCTCCTTACAAAACATCTGCTTTTGGGCTCCTCACAGCTCCACTGACAGGGGAAAACAGGGGAACAGCATTGATATAAAAAGACATTGCTTCAAACAATAAATCCCGCTTCACTGATTAATGAGAAAATAAATTGAAGGCCAGAGGTGTCGGGCTGCTCAGGAGTCCTCTCTCAGCACTGCCTTCTTTTCTTTCCTGAGAGTCATAAGTTCAGGATGGGAGACCAAGTCACAGGAAGCAGAGTTGAGGTGTCTGTGGATGTGGCTGCTCCCTGTGGCCCACTACCCTCAGCTGTGGGGTAGTTTTATTTTTGACCAGTGCCTTTTTTCTGGTGGTCATGGACTGAGCACTGAGGGACAGGTGACAGGGCAGGATGAGTCGGGCCTCTGAGGTTTTGCAGGGAATCCTGCAGCCCCCTTCTCCATCCCAGTTTTCTTTTTCTACCTTCCCCACACTGCTCAGTCCCCACACCACCTCCCTGCATTGCCCCAGGTTTTCAGCCTCTCCTGTAGTCCCACCAGTGTGACCCACCTGGAGTTCACGAGACCAACCAGAACCTTTCTGCTGAGTGTTGCAAGAGCCTAGGAAGTGGATTGGGAGGTGAGAAGGCTTCCTGGCAGGCTTTCCTCCTTGGTCAAGGACTGTGATCTGTGCACCAGATCCAGAGACAGGTTTGCATCAGGCTCTCTCCATGACACACAGCAGGGCATTGGAGGGATCCAGAAAAAGAAGAGTCAGACAAGTCTTGGTCATTTTCAACAAAGGAGGACAGTGCAGGGCTTGGGTGTCAGCACAAAGCCTTCTCTGCAGTAGCAGAAGCAATCAGGAATCCCCAGGACTGGCACTCATGTGCCTGGGGCTCCAGAAGTCCACCCTTCCTGCACTTTGCTTTTTCTATGGGAGTCCCAGGACTGGTCCCTGGTGGTCACTCTTCTGCCTGCCCTCCCCATGTCCCTGCTGGCTCTCAGCCCCAAAATGGCTCTCTCTGGCTCTGAGAACACTCCTGACCACTGGAAGACAGACTTGGAGGAATCGAGAAGTGAGAAAATCAGCTCTGAGCTTGCAGGGTGGTCCAGGCCCTCCTCCTCTCTGAAGCAGGGAGAGCTGCTTCCAAGCCTCTGTGGGAAAGCACTTGTTCCAAAAGGCACCACCCACTTTAATTGGGGAGGTCTCTGTTGTGTCCCAAAGAAAATGTGTTGAGGTTAGCATAAAAGCAGAGTGTGACAACCTGGAACCCAGCAGTCTGTGTGGCTGCTTTCTTAACTGCTGGTGATGAAGCCAGGATGACTCAGGGGTGCTGGAGTAGCCTTTATAAGTGATCACATGATTAGCACCCAAGGGTGGAGTCTCAGGAGAGCCACCAGACCCCATTTGCTGTGTCCAGTACTCTCTGGTTGTGGGGAACTGAGGCCTATCATCCTGAATTTTTATGGGACTGGCTCCCCTTACTGAGGACCAGTGGGCAGTCTAGAGCCTACTGCCAAAAGTAGGCAGTTCTGCCACAGATGGTACATGTGCCTGCTCTGTGCTCCTCCAGGGCTGAGCTGGGAGATGGGGGAAAAGAAGAGAAAATCAAATTAAATGTTTGACCAGCATAATAAATTCTGTCTTCAGCCAGGCTGGCTTGCATTTGTCTTGCTTTTTATTTCCTGAACTTTCAACATAAATCCTTTGCCTGGCCTTTCATCTGCAGACAGTCTTTAATCCCCCTGCCAGTGCCCCACCTTAGCTTCTCTGTCCCTGCACCCCTCACCTCCAACCTCCTAGTGCCACTCTGCTCTCCTGGCCCCACCACCCTCCCCTGACTTCCTTTGTCTGGCAGTGTGCAGCATTCCTTGCTGAATGGCTGGATGTGCACGTGGCCCTTCTTGTTGAGATTCCTTCCTCAAGCACTCGGCCATGTTCAGTCTGTCTTTCAAACACGGCTCTGGCCTTTCTGTGCACACAACCACCAGGGGCCTACTTCTCCCTTTGGTTGTCTGTTTAGAAAAGTAAGTCTTGCTCAGGAGAAAAAAGTTTCCCCCAAACTTCACCATCTTGGTCTAACTATTGCTGTCCTTTGTGTCCTGGGGTTGAGAAGACTTGGCTCACTTACTCTGCCTGGAGACTAGGACAAGGGTGGTGGACCTCACAGGATGGGGGGTGGGAGCATCATAGGAATTCTATTTGTAAAGTATTTTAACTTTTGTTTATCATGGAAGGATTTTATTTCATCTTCAAATCTGAAGGTTAGTTTTGCTGGGTATAGGATTCTTGGTTGGCAACCATGTTCTTCCATAACTTGAAATATGTTGGTCCAGGTCCTTCTAGCCTTTAGGGTCTGTGTTGAGAAGCCAGCTGCTATCCATATTGGTCTCCCCGTATATGTAATCTAACACTTTTCTTTCACGACCTTCAAAATCTTATCTTTATTTTGAATGTTAGGCATTTTCATTATAATGTGCCTTGGTGTGGATCTGTTGTGATTTTGTGCAATTGGTGTTCTGTAAGCCTCTTATATTTGATTTTCCACTTCATTCTTCAGTCTTGGGAAATTTTCCAATATTATTTCATTGAACAGGTTGCTCATTCCTTTGGTTTGTATCTCTGTGCCTTCCTCAATCCCAATAATTCTTAAAGTTGGTCTTTGCATGATGTCCCATAGTTCTTGGAGATTCTGTTCATGATTTCTTACCATCTTCTCTATTTGGGCAACTTTATTTTCAAGATTAAATATTTTGTTTTCAATGTCTGAGATTCTGTCTTCCAAGTGGTCTAATCTTTTGGTGATGCTTTCCATTGAGTTTTTTAGTTTGGTTTTTTGTTTCCTTCATTTCAGGGATTTCCCTTTGTTTTTTTTTTTTTTTTTTTTTTGAGAATCTCTATCTCTTTGTTGAAATAATCTTTTGCTTCCTGCAGTTGCTCTTTCAGCTTATTGGTATTATCATTCATTGCCTGCATTTGCTCTCTTATCTCATCCTTTGCTTCCTGAATCACCTTAATCATGTATAATCTGAAGTCCTTTTCTGACATTTCTTCTAACATACTCTCATTGGATTCTATTAATATAGAATCTATATTTGTTTGGATCATTTTCTTCCCTTGTTCTTTCATGTTGTTCATGCATCTTCCCCTGTAGCAGTGCTAATCTGGGGTATTGTAGATTTCCCCTGATAGGCTTATGGTGACCCTATCAGTTCCCAAAACTCTTTCTTTAAGGGGAGATCAATATTAGCAGTGCCCAATTCAGACACTATGCAATCCTAGACCAAATAGCCCCTATGAGGACAATAGCAAAATTGTCATAATAAACAGAATGAGATCAAATATTCTCTTCAGTAAAACAAACAGATTTGCATTAAGGTCTGCAGTTTCAAATGGAGGCCAAAGAGGATGCAGAGGGATGTAGAATGTGGCTGTTAATGGGATAAGAAAAGAATATACAGAATTTCTAGATAATAGAAAGGTTGAGTGTAATCAAAAGAAATTGAATGTTAGCATGCAAAAAAGGGAGAAAGAGACTCTAAGGGAATAGGTAAACAAAAGGAAAAAAGAGCAGGAAAGTAAAGAAATAAAAACTTAATTTTTTTCAATAAGGAGAAAAAAGAAAACCTATAGTATAACAGTCATATAGTAATGAAACCCCCCAGTGTTCAGTAGCCTGATGCATGAGAGGTACCTGACAATGAGCTTCAAGTTTCCAGCAGGCATCTCAGGATGGGTTCTGCCCCAACTAAAGATTGGAGCTATGGCTTCCAGGATTATTGAAGATGGTCACTCTGGCTTCAAAATGTGTGAGCAAATGGGGATCTGCAGCTCAGGTGTGGCCGTGGTCATCAGGAGGTCCTGGAGGCATGATGTGGTTGGTCAGGCAGGGGTCCTGGAATTCAGGTGTTTTTGGTGTGGTCATGGGATCCTGGAGTCCGGGTGCAATCAGTTAGTCTGAGGTCCCAGTGATAGGGCACAGTCAGTTGTTCTGGGGATCCTGGAAGCAGGGAGCAGTCAGTCGATGTGAGGGCCCGAGAGGCAGGGTGTGATCAGTTGGGCTGAGGGATCCTGGAGACAGGGCTCAGTCTGTCCAGTGGTCCTACGGGGCCTGGCTCTTGTCTCAAAATGGCAGCAGTCATGTGTAATCAAACCTGCAGGTATTGTAAGAGTGAACTTCCAGCAACAGCAGGCAACTGGTGCTCCACTGGCAGTAGGCAATCAGTTTGCTGACTGTTGTTGGACAATCGAGAGGTGAACTTCATGCATTGGGTAATGGATAGGTGTAAGGCAGGTGATGAACAGGGGAGAGGCAGGCAAATGGGGGATGATAGGCACCTGCCAGTGAGCAATCTGCACTCAAAAAATGCATCGATATGCTGGCAGACTGCAGGTGATCACAGCAGATAAATTCAGTAAACTGCAGGGGATCGATAAGCAGCAAAAACTGCCTCACCAAGAAACAGATATCCTCTGCTTAAAACCAGAGTTATGGAGCAACAAGGAATGCAGCCTCCCTCTAGTTCGCCATCTTGGATCCTCAACTTACTTTTAAATGTACAAATATCTGGGAAATCTGCCTTGACATAAGGGTTTATCTTCTTGAAGTGACTCATACCTCTCAGACACAAGTTCCTGTGTGACAATGCCCAGGGTCTTTATAGCAGGTCCTGGAGGATGCAGAATACAGGTCAGTATCACACATTTCCACAAAGATGCTCCAAGAAAGTGAATGTGATGGATGAAACAAGAGCCTGATAGTGATGTGAGGAGCACAGTTTTCCAGTGCATAATATCCTCTTGTCACTAGCTTCATGTTGAAAGACAAAAATTATACAAAGTTTCAAAGCTGAGTAGTGGATGTGTTATGGACTTTTGTGTAGGGCATGAACTTCAGAAAGTTGTTTGAAATGAAAAGGTAAATTCATTGAACAGACACTAAAAAAATGTTTTTTTGCTAATGGTCTGCAAACATATACCTATCCACCCTTGAGCTTCAAAATAATATACAAAAACAGCAAGAAGAAACTGAGAGATCATTCAGTAAGCAGATATTATCACTGACAATAACTCAATTTGCAAATGACATGAATGCCTTTGCAAATTCATGGCACTCTCCTGTTGCTTGCAATGAAAAGCAGATTACAGGCATGCTGATTTTGCTTGTCATACACATGACCAATGAGGAAAGACTTTCTTTCCACCAGCAGCAGCAAGACACCACAATTTACACAAGTTCAAAATTGGAAAGCCAGCACTGAGTGATGGCTGTGAAAATAAATAGTTCTCCTCATCATCAGTACTTGAAACATAAGAAATCTCTGCTAAAATGCAAAATCATAGACCTGATATGGTTGAAACCTGAATTTAAAAAACAGAAGATTTTAAAGAAAAAAATAAAGATGTTATAAGAGTTATTGTCCAGGAATAACAGACCCTAAATATTTATAAAATACAAAATATTTTTGAATGGTTATATGCACAATAAAGTCTCTGCATACCTAATATCTCTGATTTCCTTCTTTAAATGTGAACTTTTCACATAGGTGTTCTTGAGTGATGTATACCCTTGAAAACCAATCAAAAATTTACATAAAACATGGAAAAGATGAGAACCACCTCCTAAACCCAATTCTACACAGCATGGCTTCAAATATCGATTGAAATACATTCTGCTCTCATGTACAAGTAATTTTAAGTAATAATAAAAAATATACAAAAGCTCAGCAGAAAAACTATAAAAAAGTTTCATTAGAGTTGTGATTGGACCTACAATTAAACAGTAAAGCCAGTTTTTAAATATGTACTGTGGCTCCTGATTGACATCAGAAGAAATTAAGATATTTGACTCACTCACTCAATTCCTTTAAGGAAAATGATATCTTCCCAAAACAAAGCAAAACACAATGAGAAAACATAGTGCCAAGAGCAGCTCTCCTTAGTCATCACCTCTAGGTTTCCCAGCTGACCTTTAGGTTGACTTCTAATGCTCCCATGTGTACCTTTCCCCTCAGTAGGTGTTATGCTCCTCCTGTGCTTATTTTGGACAAGCATGTCCCTGTCCTAGGGCTGCTGTAGCCTTTTGAGGACAGGTCTGATCACACTTCAGGGAATGGATGAAGAGCAGAAGGGCCACTGGCACTTGCTGAACAATAGGAAGTACTGTTTCTCTTCCTTATCCAAGGTCTTGACCAATGGAGTGAAAATGAGGCTTTTCTTGGCCAGGGGAACAACACAGTCATCTTTAAATCACTTTCCAGGATGTCCACAAATCCATTATTTTCCTCAGTATCCACCTCAGTAGGGGCCATGAAGAATCACTTTAGCTAAGAGTCTCTGTTCCCCTATTTTCATCTTCCACTGAGGGAGCCACCTGCCTTTTTCTTCCCACAACTTTCCAGTGCCTGGGAGTTGGAAATGTCTTGTAGCACAGGGAGTTGTTGATGTATGGTAGTATGGTTCATAGCAACAGAACAAGTAAGGTCTGGAAATGTCTCATAGCTACTCATTTCAAATAACCCACCTGGCTTCCTGGGTGGCCTGCTCAAATGTCTATTCTGCCATGGTGAGATCCATAGGGCTGGGGGAATTCCTGCAAAGAACTGCATCAGAAAATTCAGAGAACTTTCATGACAGGGATGATTCAGATGCCTGCCTCAATAGTGTTAGTTCTATCAGCAAGCAGTGAAAGGGAAGGCTCCCTATGTGACTTTTTGGGGTTTTACAGTTACTGTGGACCCCAGAAAAATTGTGCATGGTCTGTGTTAGAGTGGTGACCAGAGAGAAAGAGGCTGCATTCTCTGGGACCCCCAGGATGCCAGAAGTTCCTAGCCAGAGACCTGGGAGGTGACCAGGGCATATTCCATTCTCTGGGTGCCCCTGCATATTCCAGCAGGACTGAGAGCCAAGCTTGGCACAGGCTTGAGCTAGGGCACCACCACCATGATGGGGTGGGCAGGAGGATGGCTGCAGGGTCCAGCACAAGGTGGTCAACAGACACCCATCACAGTGGGCCAGGACCAAGGATGGTGCAGATCAGGGTGGTAGTAAAGGATGGAGGGAGGAAAAGCAATGTAACTGGGAGCCCAGTGGTGAGAGTGATGTGGGGATGGTGGGGAGAGATGGAATTATGCAGGATTCAGGCTGGGGAAGCCTCCAGTAAATTTTTTTAATGTGGTTAATTTCTTGAAATTAACTACAATTCTAAGCCCCCACAATATATATGAGAATTACCTTGCAAATTGTGCACATTTAAGAAATATTAATTATAACTTTTATGATACAATTATGGAAAATATATCACACATAAAAATGTGAAATCAATGACATGACACCAGCACAAACAAAAACAGTATTATAAAGACTACAGGTCAAACATAATGTCTTATTAAAATCAAAGTCTAAAGAAGAATCAACTCAATGCTGCCTGGGTTGCTGTGAATAAGAACCAGTCAGCCCAGTGAGTGCCAAGAATTCCTACAACACGTACACATACTCATGTTCATTTACAGTTAGCTCCCTAATGTTTTAAAGATACAGCTGAATTTGTGCTCTGTAACAGTTCATGACAAAGTACAATTCATTTGAATATGTTTCAGGAGGCCAGACACTAACACAGTGACGATCTGGCTCAGAACTATATTCCCAGTGCCTTCTTTGGACTTTGGTCATTTTGGGTTGGCTCATTTCACTTCGTATGATATTTTCTAACTCCATCTATTTACCCAGAAATACCAGAATTTTATTCTTCTTTAAAGCTGAGTAATATTCCATGGCACGCTCTCTATATACCATATTTTCTTTATTCATTCATCTGTTGAAGGACATCTAGATTGTTTCCATGTTTTACCTGTTTTGATTTGAGCTGCTATAAACATTGATATGACTGTGGGACTGAAGAATGCTGATTTTAAGTCTTTTGGGTATAAACAGAGGAGTGGGATTGATGGGTCCAATGGTCATTTCATTCCAAGTTTTCTGAGGAATCTCCATACTGCTTTTCATTATGGTTGCACCAATTTGCATTTCCACCATCAATGGATGAGTGTGCCTTTTTTGCCACATCCTTGACAACATCTATTGTTGCTTGAATTCTTGATAATTGCCAATCTGATTTGAGTGAGATAAAATCTTAGAGTAGTTTTATTTGCATTTTTCTAATTGCTAGAGATATTGAACATTTTTTCATATATATGTTGAATGATTGTATATCTTCTGTGAAGTGTCTGTTCAGTTCCTTAGTCCATTAATTGTTTGGGTTATTTATTTATATTGGTGTTAAGTTTTTTGTGTTCTTTAAACAGCCTAGAGATTAATGCTTTTTTCAAAGTGCATGTGGTAAAGATTTTCTTTTAATCTGTAGGAACTCTCTTCACATTATCAATTGTTACTTTTGCTGAAAAGAAGCTATTTAGATTGAGACCATCCCATTTATCAATTCTTGATTTAAATTCTTGTGCTTTAGGGGTCTTGTTAAGGAAATCAGATCCTTGACTGACATGGTGAAGATTTGGATCTACTTTTTTTTCTAGTAGTCCCAGGGTCTCGGTTGCAGTGCCAAAATATTTGATCCACAGTGAGTTCAGTTTAATGCAGGGTGACAGATGCGGGCTTAATTTCATTTTGTTACATGTGGCTTTCCAGTTTTGTCAGCACCATTTGTTGAATGAGGTATCTTTACTCAGTGAATATTTTTGGTGCCTTTACCTAACATGAGATACCTATTTTTCTGTGGGTTTTTCTCTCTGTCTTCTATTCTGTATCATTGGTCTATATGTCTGTTGGGGTGACAATACCATGTTTTTTTAATTACTATGACTCTGTAGTATAGTTTGAGATCTGGTATCGTGATGTTCCCTGCTTCACTTTTCTTGCTAAGGATTGATTTTTCTATTCTGGGTCTCTTATTTTTCCAAATGAATTTCATGATCATTTTTTCTAGTTCTATGAAGAACATCATTGGGATTTTAGTAGGAATTGCATTAAATTTGTATAACACTTTTGTTTGTATGGCCATTTTGACAATATTAATTCTGCCTATACAGGAAAATGGGAGATTTTTCCATCTTCTAAGGTCTTCTTCACTTTCTTTCTTTAGTGTTCTGTAGTTTTCATTGTTAGAGGCTTTTCACCTCTTGTAAGATTAATTCCCAAGTATTCTTTTTAGGTGATTGGGAATGTGGTAGTGTTCTTTATTTCACTTTCAATGGATTCATTACTGATGTATAGCAATGTGTTTGATTTATGGGCTTGATTTTATATCCTGTGGCTTTGCTTAACTTGTTTATTCTAGAAGTTCTTTCATGGAATTTTTTTGGATCTTTCAAATATAGAATCATGTCATTGGCAAACAGTGATTGTTTTTCTCTTTGCCTATTTGTATTCCTTTAATTTCTTTCTTCTGTCTAATTGTTCTGGCTAGAATTTCAAGGACAGTGTTGAGTAAAAGTGGTGAAAGAGGGCATCCTTATCTTGTTCCAGGTTTTAGAGGGAATGCTTTCAATTTTTCTCTATTTAGAATTATGTTATCCTTGGGTTTAGCATACATGGCTTTTATGATGTTTATGTAGGTTCCTACTATCCCTAGTTATTCTACTGTTTTGAACATGTAGGGGTGTTGTATTGCCAAATGCTATTTCTGCATCTATTGAGATGATTATGTAATTCTTGTTTTTAAGTCTATTGATATGATGAATTTTGTTTATTGATTTCCATATGTTGAACCAACCCTGTATCCCTTGGATGAGCTGAACTTGATTGTGGTGCACATCCCTATAATATATTTTTGTATGAGAGTTGCCAGACTTTTATTGAGAATTTTTGCATCTGTGTTCATCAGGGATATTTCTCTGGAGTTTTCTTTCTTTAATGTGTCTTTGTCTTATTGTGGTATCAGGGTGATATTAGTCTCATAGAACAAGCTTGGAAGGATTCCTCTTTTTCTATTTCATGGAATAATTTGAGGAGTATTGGTGTTTAAAGATCTTGTAGGACATGGATAAGAATCTCTCTGTCTTGGACTTTTCTAAATTGGTAGGCTTTAAATGGTGTTTTTGATTTCATTACTTAAAATTGTTTTGTTGAAATCATGTATGACCTCCTGATTCAGTATAGTTAGGTCATATGTCTCTAGAAATGTGTCAGTGTCTTCAATATTTTCTGTTTTATTGGATTATAAATTTTCAAAATAGTTTCAAATTATCTTCTGTATTTCAATTGTGTCCATTTTGATATTTTGTTTTTTCATCACATATTTTAGTAATTTGAATTTCCTCTTTTTACTCTTTGTAGTGTGCCTAGCAATTTATCAATTTTATTGCTTTTTCTCAAAGAATAAACTCTTGTTTTGTCAATGTTTTTTCAAATATTTCTTTTGTTTCAATTTTATTGATTTGAGTTCTGATTTTAATTATTTCCTTTCTTCTACTCTTTTTGGTATTGATTTGTTTTTTTCCTAGAGCTTTCAGATGTAATGTTGTCATTTATTTGTTGGCTTTTCATTCTTTAATAAATAACTCAATGCAATAAACTTTCCTCTTATTACTGCCTTCTTAGTGTTCCAGAAATTTTGATATGTTGTATCAGTGTTCTCATGTACCTCAAAATATCTTTTTACTTCATCCTTGGTTTCTGCTACTATCCATTCATCATTCAATAGTGTATTATTTAGTGTTCACATGTTCAAAATGATTCTATTTTCTATTTATAATTGATTTTATAATGGTCTATCAGACCATTATGATCTGATAGAATTCAGGGTATTATCTATTTTTGTACTTATTAAGAGTTGTACTGTGGCATAAAATATGATCTGTTTTAAAAAAGGAACAATGTGCTGCCGAGAAAAAAGTGCATTCACTCAATGATGGATAAAATATTCTATTAACTGTTAAGTCTACATTATTGACTGTGTTATTTAGTTCTATGGTTTCTTTATTTAGTTAGTGTTTAGAAGATCTGTCCAGTAGTGAGAGAAGTGTGTTAAAATCACCCAGTATTACTGTGTTGTGTTCTACTTGATTCTAGAAATTGGGAAGGTTTTCTTTTTCAATTTTTCATTTGTATTTTTTGTAAATAGATGTTCCACTGCTTGAAGCATAAATGTTTACAATCATTACATCTTGCTGCTGTGTAATTCCCTTCAGTAGGGTGAAATGAACTTCCTTATCCCTTCTGATTTACATGGGCTTGAAGTCTACTTTATCTGAAATAAGGTTGGAAACCCCTGCTTGTTTATGCAATCCATATGAATGATATGTTTTCTTTTTTTCTTATCCTTTCACCTTCAGTCTGTGGATGTCTTTGCCTACTAGGTGAGTCTCTTGGAGACAGCATATTTTGGGGTCTTGTTTTTTAATCCATGCTGCCCATGTTGTTTTATTGATGAGTTTATGCCTTAGTATTCAAGATATGACTTGCAATCCCAGTCATTTTGGTTTATTTCTGCCTTTTAATTTGATTTACTTTTTCTTTTGACTATTCATTTAGTGTAGTTCCTCCCTTTGCTGGTTTTCACTTTTCTTTTTCATTTTACACTCTTGGAATATTTTGCTGACAATGTTCTGTAGTGCAGACTTTCTAATTCTTATTTTTTTAAACTTTTGTTTATCTTAAAAGATTTTTATTTCATCTTCAATCTGAAAATTAATTTCACTGAATATAAAATTCTTAGTTGGCATCCATTTTATTTCAGAGCTTTAAATATGATGTTCTATGACCTCCTAGCTTTGAGGGTCTGGATTGAGAAATCAGTTGAGATCTGAATTGGTTTTCCCTTATACATAATTTACTTTTTTTCTCTCACAGTGTTTAAGATCTTATCCTTATTCTGTAGTTTAGTCATTTTCACTTTAATGTGTCTTAGTGTGGGTCTGCTATAGTTTTGTATATTTGGGGTCCTGTAAGCCTCCTGTATTTGATTGTTCATTTTATTCTTTATGTTTGGGAAATTTTCTGATGTTATGTCACTGAAAATATTGTGTATTCATTTTGTTTGTATCTTTGCTCCTTCTTCTATCCCAATAACTCTTAAATTTGTTCTTCTCAAGTTATCCCACAGTTTCTTGAAGTTCAGTTCATGGATTTTTATCATCTCTGCATGGTCAACTTTATTTTTAATATTAACTATTTTGTCTTTATTGTCTGAGGTTCTCTCTTCCAAATGGTCTAGTCTTTTGGTAATGTTTTCTGTTAAGTTTATAATTTGATTTATTGATTCCTTCATTTTGAGGATTTATTTTTTTTCACTATCTCTAACTCTTTATCAAATTGATGTTTCACTTCCTGTATTTCCTCCTCTTTGATTTCACCCTTTACACCATCTTCTACTTCACAGATCCAGATTAACCATGTACTTTCTATACTTCTTCTATTGTGTTGTTAGTGGCTTCTCTAATTGGGGCATTTTGCTTTATTTGTGGCATTTTGTTTCCCTGTTTTTTCATGTTGCTTGTGTGTTTTTCTGTCTAGTTTCATGAATCTGGGACAATACATATTCTACCCTGTAGACCTTTATTGTCACTAAATATTTCCAGTATCCCACCTTTAAGAAGGAGACCAATGTCAAAAACTTTCAGTGCAAACAACATAGAGCCTCGAATCTAATATCTCCCAGCAAGGTGTCCACTACCCTTTAGCTATAAATGGCAGTGAGGAGTTCAACCACTGTCCACAATAAAAACAGAAAATTTGCTATACAGATTTACTATCTCAAATAGTGGACAAAGACAGAAAAGAAACAGGGCAGGATGTGGTGTTCATGAGGGAGAAAGAAAGAAGCCAGAAGCAAAATTCCCACAAAGCATGGGAGAGGAACCAATAGAGATTGGTTATTATGTGGAGGAAAGGTAGAAAGGGAATGTAGAAAGACAGATAAACAAGAGGAAGGGCTGGGGAGATAGCTCAGTCAGTAGAGTGCTTGCCTTGCAAGCACAAGGCCCTGGGTTTGATCCCCAGCAGCCCTCCCCCAAATTAAAAGATAAACAAGAGGAAAAATACTTATTGAAAGAACATTTAAAAATATAAGAATATACAGAATATATAGTAGAACTGCAAAGCACCATTTGTATATTATCATCTTCCACAAACTGATGCACAAAAAACGTCCTGTTGCAAATATGGTGGAGAGAGAGATCAGAGAAGAAATAATAATAAAATAAATCTCTGAAAAATTGAACAACTGTCTGTGCTAGAACCCAAAAGATTCTCAGCCCTGTCTCTGAATTCCCACAAGACTGCCTGGCCCAGACAGGCCCTGGAAGAACCAGTCACTATATTGCCACTCTGGGTCTCAGATGTCCTGGGTTTGGCCACATTGAAATTCCAGGATTATAAACCACTGGAATTTGGAGGGAGACAACCAGGGATGAGCAACCCTGAGATGCCATAACTAGTTGGAAGCAACCCACACTACCAGGAGAAGACTCCAATAGCAGACAGACCCATATGCACCCTGACACTTAACCTCCAGGTCATGGCTGGTGTCCCCATACAGGTGCAGCTGTGCCACAAAATGGCAGTGGCACCAAACCCACTGGCACCACAAACTAACCCCAGTCTCTGGCAGGCATCTTAAAATGGATGTGACCATATGCAACCAAACCAGGAGTCACACTGGCAGCAGACCTCTAGGCAGTGACGGAAGTGGTAGTAACATGAGTCAGTGGTAGTAGGCAGGCAGGGGGTTAATAGTAGCTGCAGTCATCAGTGGTGTTGTCAGTAGGTGGGGGGGGACTGTGGCAGTAGTGGCAGCTGCAGCTCTGCAACTCAGCAGCACCCAGAGAGGAGAACTCAAGGTGACATTCTGGGAGCAGCAACAGTTTTGGCATCAGTGGTGCAGCCGCAGCAGCAGTGTAGTTGACACCATTGAGGGTAGCATTCCTCTAGTTGACACTGATGGCAACAGCATCAAGAGCAGTACCAGGGCCTGGAGAAAGACCTCTGGGCACCTGCAGCAGGGGCATCTGGGCAACTGTGATATGGGCACCTGCAGCAGTGGTGCCCAGGAAAAAATCCTCCAGGCATCTGTGGCAGCTGCACCACATCCTGCAGAGAAGCAGCAGCAGCAGTGGTATCCATGGTCATGCAATCATCGGCAGCCCCAGGACCTGGAGAAAACTTCTGTAGGCATCTGAGACTGGTTTTAGATTTTTTAAAGTTTGGAATAATGTTTACAATTTCAGTTATTCTTCTTCTCCCATGCTTCTGCAAGACTGTCTTTGTGGCAGTCAGACTCACTTTTTGCTGGGTTTAAGCCAGAACAATCACATCATTTTAAATAATTTTAATATGATAATAGCCATAGTTACTAAGTGTTCACCATAATGCTATAAAGTGCTAAGTTCCTACTAGGCTATTTAATATTTCTAACAATTCTGCTTGAAGAATAGGGAGTCCAAAATAGAAGAGATCATATATTTGTTTTAGGTTATAGAGCTGGTAAGGGATAACATTAAGGTACAAATTGAGGACTGTTTTACGTCTCTACATGTCTCCATAACTGCTGAGTTTCCCTGTCTTCTAAGGACTTCTTCATACAGATTCCTCCTCAATACTGATACTTTGTGCCTAAAAATCCCTAGGAATAGTTCAGAGAGCACCAGAAACATGTACCAGTACAGCACAGATAGAACCAAAGGGAGAAAAGGTCACAATTATGCTGGTATATTTTACAGAAAGTTCACTCCTACCTTTCAGGTGATGATGGTGGACCCAGCTTCATTTTCAAGGGCAATGAAAGATTTATTGGTTTGTTTTAGCCATCTGAGGGCAGAAGGGTTGCTTTTCTATGAACTCAAATTCCATCAATTTGTCTTCTCACTGCCTCAGACTGCCTCAAACACAGAAGCCCTGATGCAGAGGAGGTGGGTTTAACTGTGAAAGTGGTCCACTTCACCTTTTGAATATAGCTCTGAGGCTTATTTTTAAAGGGGGCATGTTTTCCTTTTCCACTTCTCCCACTTCCCCTCCTTAACCTGGGAGTGGGGAACAAGATTACATTGAGTTGTCTGTACTCCACAGGAAAGTGATATCTGCCAGAGGATCTGGGAAATGAACATCTTCCAAATTAACAAGTCAATGTTAACACATCAGGGTGCCCTGGGACCCTGTGTCAGGGCACACCTGGAATATAGCCTTTGAAGAGTTGGTTTTTTTTAAATACTCTTGTTCCTCCTGATAGGGAGAATCACATCCATTGTGACAGGAGTCCCCTGCATTTCTCCTTTGTTAGCAAAGCAATAAACTTTTTTTTTTATTTTTCTCAAAATCATATCCTTGTTATTTAATTGACTTTGGGGACAAGGATGAAGCATTTGGTTACAACATTGTTCCCCTACCTGGGGACCTGATATCAGACCCCTATTTTGGTTTTCTTGGGCAGGTCTGGCACTGCAAGCAACTGCACTTCCAAGCTGAATGAAATGGAAAACTTTTTGAGAACTAACTACTGGAAAGTTAGTAGATGGGAGAGTGTGCCTGGAGTTGAACCAGAGGAGTTCTGTAAGTAAAAGTAGTGACTGAGGGACTCTCAGCAGGTGCCAAAGACCACTTTGCTTCACAAAACTCCTACCTTTCTTTTCTGCATTTTAAGGATTGCTCCATCTTGGTCTATTTGGAGAAAAAGGAAACTGAATTCAGTAATATCAGGACACCTTGGCCATTTGGTAAGCTCACTCTGTGTGCACACCAAGACCCTTGATCCTACACATCTGGTTCCCCTTTATGCAAATGTCTAGTCCCTTTTTGTGGGGACATCTGCAGTGCCACTGGTGTAGAAGCCATGAATAAGTGGTTTTTGGGAACTATGGGGAATTTCCCTCATCTGCTCTGTCTGTTTTGAAGGTTCCCCTTGTCGGCCATGGTTTGGAGATCCTCCCTGTCTGATTCTAGGTCTTTTGTTTGCATTTGTTTCTGGCCCCTCAATACATGGTAAATACTGTGTTGATTCTATGGATTGTTTCTTGGGAAATATCTTGACTGAATGGACCACCTATAGGTATAAACCTGTCTAAGAAAATGATGTTTTACTGTAACACTCTGCTCTTTGAATGGTTTTCTGAGTTATTTTACAATCTTGCACTTGGGTCTTGATATGTCAGAGATAAAATAAGCAAAATATTCTGTGTGTACAGACATGTATGCAATTATGTAATAAGCAGTCTGAACAGGCAAAAACTAAGTTGGATGCAAAATGGTTCTCCCATTAGTGTGTGAGTATAGTAGGACAACAAAGTAGGATTTATTTTCTTTTTCTTTTCAACTCAGTGCTAACAGTCTGAATACCTCTTCTCAGTCTTGCCCCAGGCAGTTGCAAATAATATTGCTGTGGGTCAGGGACACAGTCCTGATATAAAGGAGAAAAAAGAAAATCTCAGGAAAGCTGCCTGGTCTTTAGGGAAATAGGCAAGGAGGATGTGGCCTCTACCCTACTTTCCAGTCACTCTTTGCCCTTGAGAGTAAAACAAGAGTTTGAGAACAGGGCTCAGTTCACAGCTTCTGCAAATGAATGAGCTGTATGAGCTATAGGCCTCACTGATTTTCTATACTGGTTTTTGTCTCTTGGATTCAAAGAATAATATCCATGGATGGTGGCAGAGGACAAAAATAAAAGAAATTAAATTAGTCTTGAATGAAAGGAAAAAAAGAGATGGATCTCCCTGTGATGTGAGGGGGAAACAGTTGGAAAGCTTTTCCATTTGAGTATAGTAGTTCAGAAACTTAGACATTGAGAAAAAACATTTATCAGAGTCTATGCTCAACAGATATAAAAAGCGTTAAGGCTAATTGTTGGAATATATCTGTATAGTTGTTGGGAAGGTACCACAGCTGTTAACTTGGCCCATAACTTTCTATTTGGCTGTGTGCTTTTAGTTCTTAAGTTTGATTTTTTTGTAACCTCCATTTGGGTCCACCCCCATTTTCACTTTCCTGCCATTCTGGGTCAAAGGAGTAGACCAGAATGCTTAACCTCACAGGGTTGCCTTTACATTTGAATAAACCATATTTGGCCCATTATACTCATCATTGATGATTAACTAACCTACCTTAATTGGAATGGAAGATGAAAGTTTCCAATCACAAGAAATGAAACAATATGTTCTAATTATTAAATTGTAAGTTAAGAACAAAAGTGTCTCCCCTTATTAAGATCTGCCCTATTTGGTCAGGGGACACTTCTGAATGCAGGCCTTCCCTCACGCCCACAGAGTGAAAATACAAAGGCCTCCCTGAGTCCCCATGATTTCAAACACCTGTCTTTTGTCCCAGCTGAATTTTGAAGAAAGAGGTTCCTAATAATTTCTGTGACCTTCACTAGAGAGTGCTTTTATATACAAAAGTATGTAAAGAGAGAGTCTTTGGGTACAATTAACAATTGGGAACTCACTTAAAGTTGATGGCATTATGATGATGGTAAGGGAGACTAGTCAAACAATAACCTGTGTTACAACCCCTTGAGTGTATACTGGAAAAAAATATTTAAGGCACAGATTTTAAATATTCCAAACTGTGTGATTTCTTTGCTGGGATAAAATATGTTGTGTAAATTAAATGTAGAGATAACATACTCACCCCAAAATTAAAAACTTCAAGTGCAAGTATTTTCCAGGAAAAGAAAACAGAACCTGTTCTGCTGGAGGTCTACTAGAAGTAAGAAAGGTCTTTTAAGAAAAAGTGACCCTGTGAAAAGTGATCAATGTTATCTTAACTAAGATTAGATTTAGGAGGGAATAACTTGCCCCAGGGGAAAAAACAGCAGCTCTATTTACAATAGCTATATTGTGGTACCAACCTATATGCCCTTCAAGAGATGAATGGATAAAGAAACTGTGGTATATGTACCACAGTTGGAATATATATACTACACATTGGAATATTATCCAGCCATAGAGAAGAATAATATTATGGCATTTGCAGATAAATTGATGATATTAGAGAATATCATGTTAAGTGAAACAAGCCAATCCCAAATAAGTGATAAGTGGATGGTGATATATAATGGGGGTTGTGGGGTGGGTGATGAGAGAAGAATGGAGGAACTTTAGACTACATACAGGGAAATGAGAGGGAGGGGGTAAGAAAAATGGTGGAATGAGACAGACATCATTAACATATGTACATGTATGATGATACAAATGGTATAAATGTACATTGTCCACAATCATAGAAAAAAAAGCTGTGCCCCATTTGTGTACAATGAATCAAAATGCTGTCTGTGACAATAAAATAATAATAATAAAAGTAGGGGAACTCATTCTATTCTGGACAGTTGTTTAAATTGTACAGTTAAGTATGCTTTACCAGATGTCCTACTCTGACTCTTCTGCCTGTTAAAAAACCTCACACTGATGAATACCAATTCGTGCAAGACTTGACAGCTCTAAAATATTAAAATGTGATGTCAATTGCTTTTAGGATTTTTCTTTGTCAGAGAAACAGATGACTTAAGATATTGATGAGGTTTTATTTTTGTGAATAACCTAAATATACCTGACTAGAAATATGTATATATGTGAAACTAAATATGTTTGTCTGAGCCTTACCTAAATATTCTATGAAAGTTTAAAAATGAAAGCTTATGTACATTTAACCAGTAACTGCTGTCTTTTATACCTTACATCTGGCATAGGGCAACACTGCCATTTGGAAAACTTACATTTATCTGTCTGTTTTGACTAGGTCTAATTTGAATTATTAATGGTGTTCCATAAATGTATAAGAGATTTAAGACTCTCATTTATTTTTGTTAGTACTGCTAAACTCTGCAAGTCTGTAAATATTTGTGGATTCTGAATTTTACTGTGAAAATTAAACCTAGTTAGTATAAGGACATCTGTATAATGGTGACACTAACTATTATTTCTTTGTATATTAAATATACTCATGTTCTTCTAAGATACAAATTATAAATATAGAGCTGGGTAGAGCACTTTACCAAGATGGTGTTCTCCAAACTGAAGTTGTCTAAAATGGTAATTTGAAATCATATAGAAATAAAAGTTAAATTGGACATATATATTATTTAATAGTCTGAAACTGAACCTGTTATTAATAAGATGTATGTAAAATTTTATATTACTTTTTACACTGGGGTAAAAATTTAAATGCATTTTAAAAGGATAATGAAAGCCTTATCTATTTAAAGGTGGATATTGTAAGGTATGAAAACATTTTGCCACTTCCCCAGAAAAAAGGGTCAAAAATGTCTTAGCTTTCCTTTGATTAATATTTCAGATGTAATGCTGTATTGTTATTTGTGAAGAGTGCAAGAAAAATGTAGCTCAGTTTGGGTCCCAAGCAGCTCAGACCCTTGAATCCAGGGGAGCAAGCACTCTGGGGTGCCTGGTCTGAGTTGCGGTTAGTGACAGCACCCAGAAAACCACTCCAGACATAGGAACTCACAACAGAGATTTTATTAGAAGGACAACCAGAACATCTGCTCGGGGCTGGGAAAGAAAGAAAAGAGAAAGAGAATGGCAAAAGAACTTCTCCTAAATATTAGAATTTTGCAGGCTAACAACAGCAGACTAATGACTGAGAAGGAGACTTGCAGGCTGACTAATGGACCAATAACTAGCAAGGATGTTCACAGAGTGACATCTAGGTTGTAAGATAGGATGTGGAGAAATGGCTGCAGTGTAAAGGGTGGGGGAGCAGCTTTATATTAAAGAACCCAACCTAACCTGAGATTAGGCTCTGTCTCCTACCTTACTCCATGTTGGAATGTCTCCCAAATAAGTTAGACTTGTTCTCATTTAAAGTTTTAATCAAAAGATCAATTGTTGTAAAGATTACTGTGGTCTCAAAATAAAGAGGAGATATAATATAACTAAGTAAGATTTGGGATTATAAAAAAAGTTGTGTTTCTTGGACCATAGCTATTATACAAACAGAATATGTTTTTGCTATTGTTAATTACATTTTGTATTTTCCTTGTAAATTTTAATTGATTTGTGTTAGTAATTTAAAGAATTGTAACTTCTAATATAACAACCTGAGTTAATTTGAAATAATGGGTAATCATCTACAGAGGACAGACCAGTTGTAATACTTCCATTACTAATACTGACCCCAATTAAAGAGAAGGGGTAAATGACTGTAGAATTAGAGATATTAAAGTTATAACCTGTTACTCCCTTCTTAAGACTCATGAAATTGCCTTGCTGGATATTCAAAAAAAAAAAAAAAACTTGGAAACCAAAATCAAGGAAGTAAAAGGATCAAGGAAAAAGCAGCCAATATTTGGCCCTTGCCCTCTAATGTCAGCGAGTATCCAGAGAATGATAGGAGGTACTCTTCTAAGGATTCTGAAATTCTGATGAGTCACCTGATCTACCAATCAGGAAGATCAATAGGTCTCTAGAGAACAGAAAGCACCTTCTGCAAAGAATATGGTCATTTGAGACAGAAATGTCACTGATACTTCCAAGAGAAGCCACATTTGCTCATCAAGACCCTGACATGATCCATCCTGGCACATGGCCACACTGGTAGAGGAAAAGTAAAGAAGTCAGGAGGCTTTGCATGCATCCTCAAGTGTGATCTCTGAGGGATCTCAGCTCATTCATAAGAATAGATATAAATAAAGTCACTTTTGACCAGTTTGGTCTTAAACACCTGGCAGGAGAGTACAGCATAAGCAGTCCTACATGAACAACTCAAATAAAAATCAATTTTTTTTACTTCAAATTAAGATGCACACTTGTGAGATCCCTACCAAAAGTAAGAAAACCTGAAGGCTGTAGAGAAAGGATTCTTACTGTAAGCACAAAAAGGAAAGAGGCAGACCTCAGCAGATTCAGATATGCCTTTATTTCTTCATGGACTTGGGCCCTGTGAGAGTCCAATTTCCAGATGGGAAAATGGCCATGAGCTACAGATGGGACTTTGGTTTTATAGGGTACAATGATGTAATTGGAAACTATGTAAATGCAGTTTTGACCACCAGGGGCTAGTTTTACAGGTTAAAACTTTAGGAGGGTAGTTGTAAAAAGGAAACTCATTGTTGTCTGGGGGGATAAGAGTCTGGATCCTGAGGAATGAGTACTCAAATCTTACCCATTGTCATTTAGAACTAATTTGCCATGGGAGAAAGTCAAGATTTAGGACCCAGCATTCCATATTCACCCTTTTTTCCCAGGGTCCATTGTTAATAGGAAAGAATGCCCTGGAAGAGTTTCAATGTTTGATCAATTTCCCCTCCCTCCTTCCAAGCCACAAAGACCCTCCATTTTCTCATGGAGCTGTCTTATAGGAATATTATTTTTCATAACCCTTCAATACTTCCCACATGACCCTGCACACCTCTTTGTAGGAAGATGTAGCCATCTGTGAGAGTCAAATCTGTTTCTGAGTCTTACCATGGCTGATTAAAACAAATCCAAGGTACACTTAGAGCAATGCCAAAACTACAAAACTTCTCAGGGTGTGCTCCCAGTCCTGTCCTTTCTTTTAGGCCCTCCCATCTTAATGTGGGGAATAGAAAGGGATGCCAGGGGTGAGAAGACAGGAAGGCAGCTACACCTGAGAAGAGTAAGTGTGCAAACATAGTTTCTGTTGCACACACTCTCTTGTCACGGCAGCAAAGTTGGGTCACAGAAGAGGCACAGGAACAGACAAAAACCCTCTATAGTCAGGAGTGGAGCCTGACTTGAACCCAAGATTCACATTGTAGTTCTTTTCCCACCTCCTCAATTTCCTTCCCAGTGGATACTTTAAAGCATCAAAAAAAGACAGGCCATTTTTGTCTTTGCAAACAGATTAGAATTCCTATGAGAAGAAAATGATCTGTTGCCACTTTATGAGCTCTCCTCCACCCGATTGGTATGAGGGCCTGTGACCAGAGGCCCTGAGCCACTTCTCAGGAATCAGGATTGTGGGAAGATAATCAGCTTACTCTGCATGGGTAGGAAGACTTTAAAATTCTAACGGACTTTCCTGCCACAGTATCATGGACATTGCTCCCTCTAGTCAAAGCCCCTGGATGCATATCACTTCCTGGACACCTCACTACAATTGACCTCAGCACACTGACACTACAGGGACTATGATGGGACCC
The DNA here is from genome assembly GCF_902686445.1 of Sciurus carolinensis. Taxonomy (NCBI): domain Eukaryota; kingdom Metazoa; phylum Chordata; class Mammalia; order Rodentia; family Sciuridae; genus Sciurus; species Sciurus carolinensis. The sequence goes on along the minus strand of NW_025920125.1, from coordinate 2,899,939 downwards.
ACAGAAGCAGGGAGACTGGCTGTGGAGTGCCTTTAGGTGCTGGCAGGTATGTGCATCCCCACCATGTAATGGTCATGAAGGGCAATGGAGGGGATCTGTGCACCACGAACCAGGAACTTCCATATAAAAAAAAGTGGTCCTCCCAAACTAGTCCTCTCAATAGTGGTCAGAGAGCAGCAACACAGTTTCCAGAACCAAGGAACCATTCATTGTTTCTAAACAACAAATTGGTTTTTGCTTACACCTCCGGAGAAGTAAAGTCAAAACAATTACAGGGTTTTGACTATTAGGCTTAACTGTGTTTGAAGGTCTTAAAGGGAACACTGGAACAATATTTCCTGGACTTCTGGGCACTAAGGAATCATGAGCCTAGCCCCTTGTATCTCAGGGTCTGTGCATCTTGGTTGTAACTGGCTAATACTGGATGCCTGTCTACCAGGGGTGAGTGTGGTTATCATAAAAATAATTTTTGCAAAGTGATGAAAATGATCCTGTTCATGGAGGAGAAACCAAAGCAAGGCATAGGTATTTAGCCTCAAGTGTTCACCGAAGGATTATAAAAATTAGGATTCCTGAGTCACTGTGAGTCACATACTGCAGGTCTGGGGTATGGCCTGATTATCTACATTGCTATCAATTTCTCTGGTGAGACACATGCTGGTTGGGGGCCCCCTGTTGGAAACACATCCTGAATCATAGTGTGACTTAGACTGGGATGCTAAAGGACAGGATCAAAGGACATTTAAAAGTTTATCCAAGAAAAGAAAATGAGTTGCTAACAGCTAACCTCTGGATAGCACTTACAAGCTCAAGCTCAATGGATAGCTAATACCTCCACAATAGAAGGATCACGAGTTCCAACACAAGTAATTACCCCCTGAGGTTACCCTTTCCTGCCTTTGGGAACATCCACAGAAATAAAGGAGGTGAGGGTCTATCAAAAAGCAAGATATTACCACACTCATGAGCACCAGCTCTGGGTCCCAGCTCCTCTCTTGAGGAGTCTACTATCTCTGTTCTTTCTTTTAAATAAAACTTGTTTTCTATGCATGCCTTGGCTCACTCAGGTGTCAATCTTCAACACCTGGGGACCCAATCCTGATTTCCCATATCAATAAGAGACAGACAGATTTGAGTGGTGAGAATCCCAGTCTAATAAAAGAATTATTTTAAAAACTGGGTCCACTGTGATGACCCCCACATGCTTTCTTTTCCAAGAAGCAATTTACCTGCATCTCTGCCTGGCCTAAGTGGACAGGCTATGGCACATTCCTCAGCAAATTACCTTTATTCTGCAGGAAAAATGCAGGCTTGAAATAACATTGATAAGAGGGATTCAAGTTACACTGAGCAGGGAGACTTTTGTGACCCTTTCCAAAGACCAGATCCTGGTAATAAAGGTAATCTCTAAGAATTTATGGTTAAAAATCCAATTAGCCAAAGTGACCCAGACTTGTCATTGGCAGTGGGGTCATGACACTCTGATGTCATCGAGCTGTCAGTCAAAAGTCAAAAGGCAGTGCTCTCATGAAACTTCCCTGAGATCCTCCAATAAAACTAGAGTGCAGGAGAGGAACACTTCTCTCTCCTCTCTGACAGAATTCACTCTCTCTTGAGAGTGTCCCCTTTCCCTTGTATTATCACTTCAATATACTCATGTTACTTTGAGTGACATGACTGAAATCTTTCTAATTTGATAGGGAGAATCGGGATTTGAAGATAGGTCTTTGCACTGCATCAGTTTCCCGGAAGTCATCAATCCTGTAAGCACTAAATATTTTAAAGAGTTCTCAAGATCTGCATCAATCTTACTTCAGTTACATTGTCAAGCTTTCTGGCTTTTCCAACTTTTCAGAAAAACTCAATGGAAGAAAGTATAATATAGGACTAAACACCAGGACTGTCTTTCTCCTCCACACAGTGGAAGCCCCAGTTGATGTAGTTAATAATATGCATTGTACATCGATTGAAACATGATTTGCTCAAAAATAGAACAAATAGTTGTTTACAAACATGCCTACTGAGAAAGTGCCACATATAAGACATAAAAAATAGCACTTTCAGTGTCCATTTATTCATTGAACACCATAGCCATAGTGTGTACATCCCATAGAAATGTTTAATTTGAAATCTAAAGAAAAATAAATGAATTTAATATGTCCTGGTTTATATTCATTTAAGTCACTAAAACAATGTAAATTTTAACCTTCTTTGCATAGAAAAGGGCATATGAAAACAGAAACAATTCTCTAGAACTCTTGAAAAATGTGCTCCAAAACGTGGCCAGAATCAGGTCATTCTCAAGGCTTGTACGAACAGAATTTCTTTTCCCCACATTTATATTAGTGCATAATAGTTGTACATAATACTCAAATTTGTTGCATATTTGTACATGGACACAATGTTATTTAACCACTATGATTCCCTAGTACTTTCCTCCTCCCTCCCCACTTGGTCCCACCCCTTGGTACCATTTTTTTTAACTGATCTCCCTTTGATTTTTAGAAGATCAATCCCCAGCTTTGTTTTTCTTTTTTCCCTCTCTAGCTTCCCTAGGAAGACATATATCCCTTCACCTTTTCAGTTTGGCTTATTTCACTTAACATGGTTGTCTCTCATTCCATGCAATTTTCTGCAAATGACACAATTTCATTTTTCTTTATTCCTGAATAAAAATCAATTGTGTATCTGTACCACACTTTCTTTATCCAATCATCAATTGATGGACACCTAGGCCAATTCCATAGTTTAGCAATTCTTAATTGTGCCCCTATAAATATGGATAAGCATGTATCCCTGTAGTATGATGACTTTAATTCTTCAAGATAAATGCCAAAGAGTGGTACATCTGTGTCATATGGTCTTTCCATGCCTAGTCTTTCGAGGAAACTCCATACTATTTCCAATATAGTTATACTAATTTTCAGTCCCATCAATTGTGTAAGAGTGTTCCTTTTTTCCATATCCTCTCCAGCATCTATTTTTTTCTGTTCTTGATGAATTCCATTCTGACTTATGGAAGATGAAATTTCAGTGTAGTTTTGATTTAGATTTTCCTAATTAGTAATGATGGTGAACATTTTTCCATATTTATTTTTTGCCATTTACACTTTTTCTTTTGAGAAGTGTCTGTTTAGTTCACTTGCCTGTTGATTAATTAGGTAATTGAATTTTTTTGAATATTTAATCTTCTGCTGTTCCTTGTTACCACACTTTGTCCCTTTATTACTACAAATGAAAGGGGATTGAGAAAAGCAGTAGGTCAGTAAGCACTCTTGTTTTCAAGTGAAAGAAAATCAACTCAAACTAACATAGACAAAGGTGGGGGCAGTGCTTTCTTTTACAAGTGAAAACCCTGGGGTAGTTCTGACTGCAGGCACAACTGGTTTCAGTGATGTCCTTTCTTTTTCCTTTTTCTTTTTTCTTTCTTTCTTTTTTTTTTTGTTGTCTTTTAATCTCTTAGTTTCCATCCCATTTTCTGGCCTCCCCTGTAGCCACAAGATGTCAGTAAGCTTTCCATGCTCATCTCCTACCAGCCATTTGTGGACCTCTGAAACAGTCTGTCTGGACCAGTTCAAACCAACATGGCAGTCTGTGTTTCCTTGTCCAGGGGGTTTCCATGCTCTGATTTCTTAGACTTGGTCATCTTCCCACCTCACCCAACATAGGGTGAAATTCAGAGGAAGGATCCCATGAGAAATTAGGAGTTACTTCTGGAAGAAGAGAAAACAGACATTGGAGACAGATAAAAAACACTCTGGGCAGATTTCCCTGCAGTGACCAGTGTGTCCAAACTTTCAGTTCCAGTGAGAGGCAAATGGGGATTAGGAAATAAAGATTCACACGGATATTGAAGATTACACTGGGATCAGGTGGAGTACTATTCTCTGATGGAAATGGATATCTAAAGAGTTATACATGTAATCCTTATTTATATATGTCTCATTATCATGTTAAAGACTATGAAACCATTATTCTCTGTATTCAGGAAAGTCACAGAAACTAGGACACCTAAATAGATTTTCCACAGTTGCAGCACACAGTTGCAAAGTTTAGTGTTAGGAGCTGTGTGTAGCTCTCAAGAAAGTAAATTGTTGAAAGTTACTCTAAAGTGGGCAGACACAGGAGAAGTGGAGCTGGTCAAATATTGTGGTTGTCTAGCATAAAATTTTTTTTTCTTCCCAGGAGCTATAAGCCTGAGATCAAGATCAGAATTGATAGGACTTTTACATAGAACCTTCTCATGCAGGGCATTGCAACAGCAGCTGCCAGGCATCCTGTGTCTTGTACAGAAACATTCTCAGGCACCAGGCATGCCACAACCATGAGGTCATCAAAGGTCCCCAATCTCAATCACTGCTATACCATTCTCTGCCACCACTTTCCATACTCCCCTCTGATATGCAGAGAATAGCTGACTACACCACAGAGCTCAGAAGCCTCTATGTCAGCTCATGGCACTGTTGAAGAGCCCAGGTATCAGGACATCCCCACTTCATAGAAGAGAAATTCTGGGCTCAGAGGGTGTTAAACTTCCTTCCCAAGGCCACTGGCCTTGAAAGTGGTAGAGCCAGAACATTAAGACAAATCCAGTCTCCAAGGTGTGTTTTAAATAATCCTTGGTCTACCAGCTCACTAATAGTCTCCCTGAGTTACAAAAATATTATCATAGACCTTGAGAAGGAAGAAGGGAATCAGAAAGGATGAAGACTCCCTAATAGCACCTCGTAGAGGCCCCACACCAGTTCATTGTTGAGTTTGGAAGACTTCCTGTATTCTCACATCTTCTTCTAGTTGTTTCCACAAATATTTATTTCCACACTGCCTTTGTAATTTTTGCACTTGAATCATTTTTTGCTTACTTATTTTTCTTAAGTCACCTTACCTGCTATACGTACAGAAATGTATTTAAAACCTCAGTGGTTTATGACAATTTTCAATAAAAATGAGTACCATTTGCCCCAAATAATAATTGACTTCAAAATTCCATAGAACTACTAAATTAAATACCAGTCATATGTGCACCATTTAAAATCATTCATCTGAGGGAGGGTCTTCAGACTGAGCTTGGAGATTTGGAGCTACTGGGTAACACCAGAACACAAATGACCCCTGTGCTCTTCTGCCAGATGCAGTTATCCAGACACTTCTTCAATCTCCATTGCACTCTGAGAGAAAGGTGAGGAAAGTCCCAACTTCCCTCAGCCAGGAGGCTGGAAACATATACTACCCCAAATGTAGTCAAGTTCACACACTTCAAAACCAGGTTCCTGATTCTGGTCACTTCATCCTTAGTTTCCAACCACATACTATTTTAGATGTGATCTAATTCAGAGGTCATGATTCTTTCCAGCAACTTCTTTTCTGACCATTGAGTCATGCCATAACTCCCAATTTAACTATTCTGTGATTATTGACTATTAAGTGCTCTAGAAAGAAGAAACCAGATTTGCACAGTGTGTTCAGGAAGACAGGTAGTACTAGGTTTAGCAGTCACATCCTTTCCCACTGTCCTACTGTCCATCTGCTTCTCAAATATCTGCAGAGACCAATCTCCATGGAAGAACAGAGGAACCACCAAAGGAAAAAAGGGCCTTTGAGAGCATGCAGGAAAATACCCTCAGTGTACAGAGAAGCAAGCCAGTCCTGCAAACTTTTGTCTCCCCATCTTGCACAACCAGCTGGGGCACAGCTATATTGAATAAATTTCCCCTGACTCCTGGCACATATTTATCATTTATTCAACTGAAAATACTTCCACCACAAATTACATTGGGCTCCTAGCTCCAAGGACAGATTATTAACCCTTCACCATAGAATAATCTAGTTTCTGTAATATGACAATGCAGTCACAATGATATTCTCTCACCTGGGAGGTTAATCACATGATCTGCTAGACTCTAATGATCCTATAGAAATAGAAATTACAGGTGTGGATCACCTAAAATATCTAAAAATCCCCACCCCAACCAACCCTCCTCCTGAAGACCCCAAGATTTTCTATCCTGTGAATGGGAAATACTTTATGTGTCCGATTAAACCAGATGCTGCACATCAACTAAATTTTATCTTCCTTAGAAAGCACTATGGTGTCGTGTCTTTCAGGAATCAGGCTGTGCCCTGTGCCCTTTTCTCTCACAGTCTGTCACTCTACTCCCTGTTACTCAGCCATATTTTACAACTGAGCTTAAGTCTAGCTATTTCTTGGTCCTCTCCCAGTGTTGGTTGCAGATAACCAAGAGGGGAAACTGCTTCCCACCATCCAATATTTTAGCACAACTGCACCACAAAGAGAGCTGAGTAGAGGCAAGTGACACAAACAGTCTAAGGGGGCAAAGGTCTGGTCCATTCAGTGGCCGAGCTTGTGCCAAGAAACAGGATTCCAAGGAAGACTGGTCTTGTTTGAAGGGGATGGGACAACAGAATTCATTCTCCAACAAAAAATCCTGTACATTCACTCTGGTTTTACTATTCTTGGTAATATATTTAAATTTTACAGAAAATTTTTATACTAACTGAAAACTAGAGGAACCTAAATATTCAAGAGGGGCAATATGACTGAATCAATTGGTACATTGTTCCACAACTCTTATGCAGACTTAAGAATGAATGATAGTTAAAAATATGGTGATTTAAGTAACTCAAAAAATATTCAAATGTAAAAAAATAGAAAATTGTGTGTATGATGAGATTACTACTGTGCCATCTGATGATGTACTTGTTGAGCAAAAGGTCTCAAACATATACAGCTATAGTGCTGCTAGTAACTTGTGGGGGTGGTGTCCAGAAATATATAGATATATGACCTGAATAGACTCACTGTCCCCACTTACAGCCTCAGAGCTCCCTGAGACACCCAACTCTCTCCTGCAAACCCTGGGAACTAATGTTAGAAAGCTCATCTAGGTGTGCCTAACAAGTGCTACCCTGTGGAAGGTGCCATGCCAAGAATAATGACACTGGATATTGCAGATTCCAAGTCATCTTGAGGGTTTTCCCCTAAATATTCAGAATTGAAGTAAATATTCACATGGGACTGAATGTGTCAATGTGCTCTGGGCTTTGAGACCTCATGCTGACCTCAGGGATTTTATCATGCAGGGTGAATATTCACAAGTGAACCTTTTTTTTTTCTGACTGGTATTCTAGCATTGTAGGGGAATTCAAGGGTGCCAGACTATACTGCCAGTCACTGCTGTAATTGTCTGAGTCTCTTTAGCTCTTTTCCTGCTGCCTGAAACCCCTCATCAGGACTCCACAAGGAAGTTTCTTCATCAGCACTGTTGAAGCTCATATGTTGATATGCTGCATGTTAACACTAGAAAAAAAACTAGAGCCCTGGTCCCCTTATTGTCATGACTTCTTGTTAAGACTGATACTTACACTGGCTAGAAAATTCTAGGAGACTGTGGGCATTGTCAGACATGCCCAAGAGCCTGTGCCAGACTCCAACTTAGCATCTAGCCCAATGTGCCCAGAAGGAATGGCTACAAAATTAAACCTCAATTACCCAAGTGTGTACTGATCTCAAGTTGTGACTCCCAGAGGGACATTGCATGCCATGGCTGGAAGACTTTGGGCATATTTGTTACCAGTCTAAGTTTGGCTTAGCAATGGAAATAGTCTTTCAGAAAATGGTCTTAGGAGAAGGGCCCATTCCTCATATCAAGACCTGAGGACCAGGTCTGGCAATGATTAGCTTACACTTCTTGGGGAAATGTGGGGCTCCTTTTTCCAAAAGATTTCATTTTCTGTTGTACCTCTTGGCCCTATTCCCTCTTCTTACCCCACATCCATTTTTCTTATCATCATGGGCAAGACAGCTGTGTACTGGGCATCCATGAATTCTGGGTATGTGCCTTAAACTTCCTAGTCACTCTTTCAAGATAAACATTTTTTTCAATTCAAAAATGGAGCAATGTTGCCTCTGACAGTCACATAATATCCTGACATGGCCTGGTTCACTCACATAATGCCCTCATTATAATCTCTTACACTCACACAATACTATCACTGTGGCCTCCTACAATGATATGCTATATTACTCTGGCCTCTGACATTCACATAAGATCCTTACTTGGCCTCTGACACTCTCATAACTTCCTCACCATGGCCTATCAGACATAGCATTTTCACTGACTTCTGACACTCAACTAATGGCCACACTGGGGCCTCTCACTTGTTCCATCCAGCGGAACTGGCACGGAGAAAGGAGACACCACCAATCTTTAGTTGACCAGATTTATTGCATCCTCCCTGTTTTTCTGCCTCCTTTGTTCTGCCACTATCTCCCTTCTTCCCTCTCCCTCTCTCCTCCCCCAGGCTCCTAGCTTATCAGCCAATTATAGCAAAGCTTTCTCTCACACAGGAGAGAATGCAGAGGAATGTCAGCATAGCACTATATGAATCACGAGCTGTCCACACATGGCATGATATTAGATAGCCAATCCTAGAGCCTGGCATCAACATGTCATAAGTCTCCAGGGAACTAGTAGGCAAGCAACCTTTATGGGTACTTCCTTTATGGTACCCAGTGCCTTTTGGCTCATTGCCAGGCTCCATCTTGTCCAAGATGGCCCTCAACAGGCTCCCTTTTTTGTTATAAAAAGAAAAGCACAGCAACTGTGCCTGTCTTAGGTGCCAGAGTCAGACTTTATCCTTACCAGTCATTGGGAGTCAAAGAGCTGTTGGCATGCTTTGATCCCTGTCTTAGGTTGGTATAAAGTCCACCCTGTGCTTACCCATCATTGACTACCAGTCCTATAATTGGGAGAGCCAAATCTGAGGATCAGAGCCTCGGTCCATGGCCATAAGGGCTTGCCACACCATTAAGGCTTGCCGTCTTTGATGACTCCTTAGAGACAACAGATATCTGAGCAGCAATAATAACAGCAAGAACAACAATCCCATCATAGCAAAACTTCCCATCCATTGTTTACCAAATTATAACACTGACTGTAAGAAACTAATGGCTTCTGGCATACCTGGGACCTTGACCTGAGTACTATTTACCACAAATAAAGAATTTCTCAATAGGGCAGTCAAATTAGTAAACTCTTTAGTCCATGTCCCATTAAGCATGCTACCAAGCCATTTCAATGATTGGCAGCAGCAGTAATATTAGAATAGGGTATCGGGGTAACGCATTGTGCTTGGGCATGCACTAGACAGCCCGTCTGTGCGGTAACAGTCAACATGTCCACTTATTCTTGTAGTAAGTCCACTCTTTGGTTTAGAATCAGGATTCCTATGGCGAGATGCACATTGATGTTTTCCTGGGCTGTCAATGCTTCGGCAGTGGCTTTTGACAGATTGTTGAGCATGTGAGCAGTAGGAATAGCAGTTCCTAGGGCAAGTCCAGCAGCAGTGGCAGCAGCCGCAGCAGCTGCCACAGAAACAGCGATGGCTATAATGGCTAAGACACCAAAATCTCTTTTTGCTTTCACCGGGAGGAAATTCCACTCACTGTGAATTAAGGTCACTGGGACTGGAATGAATTTTGGAATCCTGGCAATCACAGCCAGAGGAAATAGTGAGGCATCCCAACAACTAGACATATAACACTCTTAACACATAACACATAACACTCTTAACACATAACACAGTTAAGGACCTCAGTATCCTTATCACTGTTATTAGTAATGTTAATATCAAACTTAGAACTCTTAGACAGAATGAACACAAATGGAGATGGGACACTTACGGGAGTAGGGGGGAAAACCTGATAAAAGGAAGAGTAATTGGCCTCGCACCCTGTATAACTATAAACAGGTGTATTACTTCCCTATATATATGTTTGCTTTAGACTGTACCTTTAATGAATGAGAGAGATATTGCCTCCCTGTATTATGGCAGTTTCTGAAGTGGCTAACCAGAGGAAGCAAAGACTACCTCTTAACTTGAAGTTTAGACTAGTAATAAGTGGCTTTACAGTGGAACCAGCTGGTAGGTAAGGAATACCTTGAAGTTCTGTACTAGGAAATAATTGAGGGAAAATTTGGGTGCCATGAGTGATATATCCCCAAAAGTTTTAAGAAGAGCTAACAACAGCAGGCTTACCATCATCACCATCATTTTGTGTTTCGGTGCCATTTTCTTTCTTATGGATAGTTCTTACCAAGCACCCGGGACACAGATAGGTTGTTGTTGGTCCTGAGGAAAAACACAAACAGATCCCCTATCCCAAATTAATATTGGGTCAGGTCCTTTCCAGGACCCAGTCAAGATGTCTTTCCACTTTGCTTGTGGATGGCCACCAGACTTTCCACTAAAATGTCTATCAGCCACAGTACAGCCCATAGCATCCAAAGTTAAAAAATTGAGGGTGAATAAAGCAAGGTTAAGTCTGATCTTGGGAGGGACTAATGCCCCTATTCTCCCTTTTTGTTTAATTAAGCAGACTTTCAAATGTTTGATTAGCTCTTTCCACAATAGCTTGTCCTTGTGGATTGTAGGACAATCCTGTAGAATGATAGATATTAAACTTTGAGCAAAACTGTTGAAATGAAGAAGAAGTATACACAGTACCATTATCTGTTTTAAATGATTTTGGCCTTCCCATAGTAGCAAAGGCTTGAAGGCAATGACTGATTACATCTTTTGTCTTTTCCCCTGTATGGGCAGTAGCAAATATATATCCTGAGTAGGTATCTACAGTTACAAGTACAAATCTTAAAGTACCAAATTCAGGGATATGGGTGACATCCATCTACCATAGATGATTTGGAAGGAGTCCTCTAGGATTGACTCCAAAATGAGGAACAGATAAATGAGGCACACAGGCAGGACACTGTTTTACTATATTTCTGGCTTGTTCTTTTGTAATGTTATATTTTATTTTGAGAATAGTAGCATTGACATGAAAATCTTTATGGAAATTAATTGATTTTTGTACAATGTTAAACACATGAGGATCTCGAGTAGCTGAGTCTGCAGTAGAATTTCCTTGAGCTAAAGGTCCAGGTAAGCCTGAATGTGCTCTGATATGGCTTCTACATAAAGGTTCTTTGTGAGCCAACAGAAGAGTTTGTACTTGATAAAAGCATTGTTGTAAAGTAGATTGAGGCCTAATGGGTCCAGCTGTCTCAAGTTGGGGCAGAAGCTGGGCACTATAGAGACTGTCAGTATAAATATTTAAAGGTTTCTCAGGAAATGTTTGTAAGGCAGTTATAAATGCTTCCAGTTCAGTTTTTTGAGCAGGTTTATGAGAAGTAATAATAGTCTGTACTTTATCAGAAACTACTGTAGCTGTGCAGGAGGAGGAGCCATCTGTAAAGATTGTATTTGCTGCTGGGATAGGTTAAGACTTAACAACCTGAGGGAAAATAACAGGATGTCTTTTGAAGAAGCTGACAATAGGTAAACTTGGCAAGTGATTATCAAATGTGGCCATGGTGGAACAATAAATTGCCCAATCTTCATTATTGTTAACTAGTATTTCAATCTGTTTTGCCATGTATGGGACAATAACTGTCTGAGGATGAACTCCAAAAACTCGAAGGGCTGTCTTAAGTCCTAATGTAACTAGATTTGCTACCATCACAGGATACGGGGAAACAACATATTTGGGGGACACTGGCAAATGGATCTTTATTAGGAGTCAGTTTGTCACAATAGACCTGTAGGAGTATATTCAGAATCTAATACTATGAGATTAAAAGGCAAAGATAGATCAACTCTATCACTATGAGCATTTTTTAAAGCTTGTTCTACTAACCTCAAGGCTTTTCTACCTTCAGGAATTAAATTTCTTGGGGATGTAGGGTCTGAATCTCCTTGGAGAATATCAAACAGAGGTTTCAGTTGACCAGTGGTGATTCGCAAATTTGGCCTTATCCAATTTATATCACCTAATAATTTTTGGAAATCATTTACAGTCTTAAGCTTTCCTGCGACTAATTGAATTTTTTGTGGTCTAACACAGGTATCTCATATTTGATGTCCTAGAAAGGTAATAGGGCTGCAGGTTTGCACCTTTTCTGGGGCCACATGTAATCCCCATTTTTCTAGGGTATTGATAGTATCATAAAATACCCCTAATAATGTCTCCTGTTCCTTATGAGCCAAAAGAATATCATCCATATAATGGAGACAATAAAGTCCTTTACAATTTTGTCTAATCTGTGATATAGACTGGCCAACATATATTTGACACATAGTGGGACTATTTGCCATTCCCTGGGGAAGGACCACCCATTGGTATCTAGCATTAGGCCCTTCATTATTCAAAGAGGGAATGGAAAAGGAAAATCAAGGACCATCCTCGAGATGCACAGGAATGGAAAAGAAACAATCTTTTATGTCTATAGAGATGATATGATAATGTTTTGGAATAGCAGCTAATGAGGGGAGACCCAGTTGCACCGGCCCATAATCTACATACTGGCATTTATGACTCTCAGATCTTGCAAGAGTCGCCATTTCCCAGACTTCTTTTTTATGACAAAAATGGGTGTATTCCAAGGGGAAGTGGAAGGAATGATATGATTTTCCTTCAATTGTTGATTAACTATTTCCTGGGCCGCCTCTATTTTTTCTTTAGAAAGGGACCACTGGGGGACCCAGATAGGATTATTGGATTTCCATGTTATCTTTAATGGTTCAGTGGCCCCTTCAGAAAACCCAGACCCTTAGTCCCTGTTTGTCCTTCGGCTTGAATGGGGCAGGTCATACCTTGTAGATTCTGCCTAGTCCTTTTCCAGGGATATAACCTTGTCCCACCATGACTGGTAAAATGGTTGGGTTTAGACAGGAAATATTTTGTTCAACTGAGGAAGAAGTGACAGTATCCATCTGTGTTAAAATGTCTCTTCCCCAAAGAGTGACAGGTAGGTGAGCTAATACATAAGGTTGGAATGTCCCCCTTTTCCCATCAGGGTCCTCCCAAGATAACACAGCTCAACTTTGTAATGGGGTTTGGGAAAATCCAAGTCCCCGTAAGGTAGTACTGGATGCTGTAACAGGCCATGATTAGTTCCAGTCCTTCTGTCTTATAATAGAGATGTCAGCACCCGTGTCTATTAGATCCTCTATGGGAGTACCATTAACTTTCAATTTAAGCATGGGTCTATTTTTTGTTGATTGTGTCCAAAAGACACCCAATCCTGCAGATCCAAACCCATTGTCTCCTCTAGTCCTTTGTGAACTGGGAAAGGCCCCATGATGGCTAGACAATATCAATATTTTTACTATTTTATCTCCTGGAAAAAAAACAGATACCCCTTGAGGGGAGGATAACATAATCTTTATTTCCCCAGTATAATCAGAATCAATGACCCCTGGCAATACTTGTATTCCTGACAGAGTTGTGGAACTCTGCCCTAACAATAATCCTACTGTGCCCTCAGGGAGTGGTCCATGTATGCCCATGGGGACCACTTGTACTCCCATCTCTGGGGTTAGAACAAGTCAGGTGGAGGCACAGAAGTCCAATCTCCTGCTTCCTGATGTTTCTCAGGACAACGAGGAGATAGTCAGAAAGGATTGTGAGTGTGGATATGGACTATGGGATTCTGAAAGGCCCTGTATAATTGAGGGCCCTGGGTTGGACCCCCCCTGGCCATTTTTTGACTGGGTAGGAAGAGGATTTCTCTCTATGTCAAATCTTGATGTACAAAATCTCGCCCAGTGCCTTCCTTTCCCGGCACCGGGGACATAGACCTGGGGCAGGTTGATTTGTCCCTTGCTGTTCTCTAGTCTTAGGTATTCCCCTGGGCTTTAATCCTGTGGGCTCTTCAGGGCAGTCTCTTCTGAAGTGCCCTTGCTGCCCACACTTAAAGCATATTATTCCTTTAGCTCTTGATTGCCCCTGATTTGGCCCATGAAGTGCAACAGCTATTACTTGTCCTGTAATGACTGCATCATTGATATCACTGCAGACCTTTATATATGTACTTAAATCTTTATTTTTCCATGGTCTTATAGCTTCTTTACACCATCTATTTGCTTGCTCAGAAGCTAATTGTTTTATTAAGGGCATAGCTTGTTTTGAATCCCCAAATACTCTAGCAGCCATTTGGATTAGTCTATCAACAAAATCTGCAAATGGTTCATTACTCCTCTGAATCACCTTAGACAACTGCCCCTGTAAATCTCCTGACCCTTAAATTAGCTTCCAGGCTTTAGTGGCAGCAGCAGCAATTTGTGCGTACACCCCAGGATCATAAATAATCTGCTGTTGAATACCTTCATAGTTTCCTTCTCCTGTTAGCATTTCTACATTTCTTTGGGGAAAGCCTGCGGAAGCATTATGGTGTGCCGTTTCCAATGAGGCTTCCTGCCATGCAGTTTTCCACACTAGGTACTGCTCCCCTAATATCACAGCTTTACATAGCATTTTCCAATCTTCCGGCAATAGATTTAGCCCTGATACTGATTCCAACATACTAATTGTAAATGGGGCCTGTGGACCGTATGTAGCCACTGCCTCCTTAAATTTTTTTACTGTTTTGAAATACAGAGGTTGGTGGAATCTTTGTCTATTTTGGACCTCTAGCACAGGGAAGAATTGTGGGACTGCTGAAGTTTTCTTAAGGGGGGTTTCTTCTCCCCGCGGTGGAAAACCCATCTGATTTATAGCATGAGATCACTCCTCTCAAGAGTACTTTGGGGGATACAGGGGGTAGGCTGCTTGAGGGGGAGCGGCTGCCTCCAGGAAGGGATTGGTATTCCTTCCTGATATAACTGATCGGGGCGACCATGGCCTTGATGCTCTTTCTAATTCCTCCCCAGTAAGCCCCTCCTCCTCTTCTTCCTCTTTATGAGAAGTTACACTTAGTTGTTTCTTTATCTCTTCCAAACACATATTTCCTTTTTTTACTAAAGTTATTATTTTACATTTTTTAGATGTTAGACATTCCTTAATGCGCTGCCACATGGGAAAAGTACCTCTAGGTAATGGGGATTGCTTTTCTGCTTTAATAAGATCCTCTTTATCATGTTCCCATTGTGGAATATTTAGGACTCCCTCTTCCAAAAACCAATGACTAACCTTGGCCAGTGTAGTTACATATGCTGTTACAGTAGATCGTTTTACGGCAGTTCCATTAGCCTTAAGTACATCTTGTATGATTCCTATCATTTGATTTCTAGACACTTGTGACCCCATCCTGGAGTTACGAGACCTCCCTTTACCGGGGCTATGCAGACTCCCTTCACAGGAGTTATGTGGCCTCCCTTTACTGGGGTTATGTAGACTCCCTTCACTGGGGTTATGTGGCCTCCCTTTATCAGGGTTATGCAGATGCCCTTTACCAGGGTTATTTGGCCTCTCTTTACTGGGGTTATGCAGACTCCCTTTACTGAGGTTATGTGGCCTCCCTTTACCGGGGTTATCCTACAGTTTTCCTATAGGTTACCTAAAGTTACTTAGTTTTCCTATAGCTTACCTTAAGTTACTTATGTGGGAGGATGCAGAAGGAGGAAGAAGCTCCCTGTCCCAGCCACCACTTGTTCCATCCAGCGGAACTGGCACGGAGAAAGGAGACACCACCAATCTTTAGTTGACCAGATTTATTGCGTCCTCCCTGTTTTTCTGCCTCCTTTGTTCTGCCACTATCTCCCTTCTTCCCTCTCCCTCTCTCCTCCCCCAGGCTCCTAGCTTATCAGCCAATTATAGCAAAGCTTTCTCTCACACAGGAGAGAATGCAGAGGAATGTCAGCATAGCACTATATGAATCACGAGCTGTCCATGCGTGGCATGATATTAGATAACCAATCCTAGAGCCTGGCGTCAACACGTCATAAGTCTCCAAGGAACAAGTAGGCAAGCAACCTTTATGGGTACTTCCTTATTTTGGTACTCAGTGCCTTTTGGCTCATTGCCAGATGCCATCTTGTCCAAGATGACCCTCAACACTCACTCTCACGTAATTTGCTCAATGTGACATCTGACACTCACATAATACCCCACTGTGGCTTTTGACATTCACATAATACCCTCACTTTGCCTCTGATTCCTCAATCTTATGTTGACATTCATACAATATCATCACTGTGACCTTGACAGTCACATAATATCATTATGGTCCATGTCTTTGACAAAATATACTCACTAAGGCATCTGATGCTCTCAAATATACTTACAATGTTCACATATATTCATATATTTGTTCACAATAGCCCCTGAGATAGAAAATTTTTTCTAACTGTGGTCTCTGACATTTATAAAATATCTTCTCATTTACAATGTCTTTATATATTAAACTCACTGTCACATGAGTTCCTCACAGAATACACTCAGTGTGACATTAAACACTCATATAATACCATGCTGTGATCTCTGACACAGAATGTGCTCAATTGGTCTCTGACACATAATTCCTTTATTGTTACCATTGACACATTATATCCCCATTGTGACCTCAGACACTAACATAATACCAAAATTGTGGCTTTCTACAAACATATTATACTCAGTGAAGTCTTTGAATCATACATAATACCTTAAATGTGATCTACAACACTGATGTAATATCCTCACTTGGCATCTGACACTGACATAACATTCGGAATTTTATACTCACATAATACAATTTCTGTGGCCTCTGACTCTCATACAATTTGCTCTCTGTTTTCTCTGACACTCACATATTATCATACTGGAACTTCTGATATAAAACCATCAAAGTGGAGGTTTTCAAGATGGCGGACTAGAGGGCGGCTGCATTTCACATTGCTCCAGGATGCAAGATTCAAAAGAGGAGATAGTGAGAGACTTGGGACCAACTCAAAGCCGACGGGTGAGTTTCTCCCATTGGGGAGGTGTCCCAGATGGGGTGGTAGCCCCAGAATGCAGGGAACTTTGTGAAGTAGAGTTGCTCAGTGAGATGCCCCTACCCCACTGGAGCGATGAAAATGGACCACTGGGATCATCGTAGAGGAGGCAGCTCAGCACAGCGCTTGGACTCGGAGCAACCACTGGGGCTCCAGGCAGCTGCCTGAGGAGGAGTTGTGTGATGAGCTGTTTGGACTCAGAACGATGGCTTCTGAACACCAGGGGGTTGCCCAGAGGAAGAGGAAAAACATGGCAGGTCGCTTGGTCTAGGAGTGACTGCAACAGAGCTACAGGCAGTTGCCAGAGGAGGAGCTGCGTGGCAAGCTGTTTTGGACTCAGAACGACCACTCCTGCACACTGGGGGTTTGCCCAGAGAAAGAGGAGAAGCATGGCAGGTCACTTGGTCTAGGAGTGACTGCATCAGAGCTACAGGAGGTTGCCAGAGGAGGAGCAGAGTGGTGAGTTGATTGGACTCAAAGCAACCGCTCCTGAACACCGCTGGCCTGTCTGGAGGAGGAGTGCTGTGGGTCAGTTGGTCTTGGAGACACCGCTCCTGGACACCTGGGGGGCTACCCCGAGGAGGAGGAGGAGGAACAGGGTGGGTCACTTGGACTCAGAGTGACTGCCTAGGACTACCGGCGGTTGGCGGGAGGAGGAGACCAGAAATGAGTTGCTTGGATTTCTAGTGACTGTGACGGAACACCGGGCGGCTGTCCGGAGGAAGAGGTGCGTGGCGGGTCTCTGTGTCTCGGAGCTATTGTACGGGGCTCCAGGTGGTGGCTCAGAGGAGGGGCCACATATCCAGGCAATTAGGTGAAGAGCAGGGTCCCAGGACCTAGGAGGCTTCTTGGTGCAAGAGCCACACAGAGACACGCTTAGGGCGGAGTGAAGTTTCCAGCACTGTGGGCAAATTCTCTGAGGAGAGGCAGCCTAAGGAGACTCGCCTGCGAAGGGTGAGGCTCCCAGGCCCAGGAGGTAGGTCCAGGCCCCTGGGAATATTGCAGAGGAAAACAGCCCAGCCCAGGTGGTAGTTGTAGATTGAGGGGAACCTGAAGGAGGGGAACTGACCAGCGAGACCTCCACACCGGGTGAGTCTTCCGTGCCCGGGTGAGGATTTCCCACAGGGACGGTAAAAACAGAGACACAGGCACAAACAGGCCTTGCCTCAGCCTGCAGCCTAGTTCCCCTTTGGATGACCATTGGTCAACAAGTGGAGGCAGCTCTGCCCACTAGCAGGGAATATACCCCACCTGAGGGTCACCACCCCTAGAGAGGCAGCTTCTTCGTGGAGCTCCGCATTATCAGCTTCCTCCAAGACTTCAGGCTACTGAAGGATAAGAGGGGATATACTAGCAGTCTTCAGGGACATTATAAGTCAATAGAGAAAATCTGCAATATCTTATGACCCACTGATTCCTGAACAAACTGAGAAAACAAGAGATAAAATGCCCCAAACAAATCTAGATGTTACATCAATAAAATCCAATGACAGCATGGCAGAAGAAATGACAGAAAGGGAGTTCAAAATGTACATAATTAAAATGATCAGGGAAGCAAAGGATGAGATGAAAGAGCAATGCAGGCATTGAATGATCGCACCAATCGACATTTAACAGAGTGAATACAGGAAGCAAAAGATTATTTCAATAAAGAGTTAGAGATATTGAGAAAAAACCAAACAGGAATACTTGAAATGAAGGAAACAATAAACCAAATTAAGAACTCCATAGAAAGCATAACCAATAGGATAGAACACCTGGAAGACAGAACCTCAGATTTGAAGACAAAATATTTACCTAGAAATCAAAGTTGGCCAAACAGAGAAGATGGTAAGAAATCATGAACAGAATCTGGCAAGAACTATGGGATATCATGAAAAAGCCAAAATGTGAGAATTATGGGGATTGAGGAAGGCTTAGAGAAACAAACAAAAGAATGAATAATCTATTCAATGAAATATATCAGAAAATTTCCCAAATCTGAAGAATGAAATGGAAAATCAAGTTCAAGAGGCTTATAGGACTCCAAATACACAAAATTACAACAGACCTACACAAAGGCACATTATAATGAAATACCTAACATACAAAGTAAAGACAGAATCTTAAAGACTGTGAGAGAAAAGAACCAAATTACATTCAGGGAGAAACCAATACGGATATCAGCAGATTTTTCATCCAGACATCTAAAAGCTCGAAGGGCCTGGAACAACATTTTTCAAGCTCTGAAAGAAAAATAGATGCCAACCAAGAATATTATACCAGCAAAACTTACCTTCAAATTTGACGATGAAATAAAATCATTCCATGATAAAAAAAAGGTAAAGGAATTTACAAAAAGAAAGCCAGCATTACAGAACCTTCTCAGCAAAATATTCCATGAGGAAGAGATAAAAAACAAAGAAGCAAATCAGCAAAGGGAGGAATTATCCTAAAGGAACTGTCAAATAAGGAGGAACCAAGTTGTGTCAAAAAATAAATAATAAATAAAAAAATAAATAAATAAATAAAATTTAAATATGAACCAAATGACCTGTGAGTACAAATCATATCCCTATAGTAACCCTGAATGTTAATGCCTGAATTCATCAATCAAAGACATAGACTGGCAAATTGGATTAAAAAGAAAGATCCAACAATATGTTGCCTCCAAGAGACTCATCTCATAGAAAGAGATACCATAGTCTAAAGGTAAGAGGATGTGGAAAAACATACCATGCACTGGACTCAGCAAAAAAGCTGGAGTATCCATCCCTCATTTTAGATAATGTGGACTTCAAGCCAAAGTTAGTCAGAAGCGATAAGAAGGACATTTCATAATGCTTAAGGGAAGCATAAATCAGCAAGATATTAACAAATCATACACTCTATGCCCCAAACAGTGGCTCATCCATGTATGTCAAAAAAATCCTTCTCAATTTTAGAAACCAAATAAACCATAACACAAAAATCTAGGTGATTTTAACACACCTCTCTCACCATTGGACAGATCTTCAAAAAAAAATTGAACAAAGAAACCATAGATCTCAATAACACAATCAATAATTTAGACTTAACAGACATTTATATAATATACCTTCCAACCAGAGTGAATACACTTCTTCTCAGCAGCACATGGATCCTTCTCTAAAATAGACCATATATTATGCCACAAAGCAAATGTCAGCAAATACAAGAAGATAGAGACACTACCTTGTATTCTATCAGATCATAATGGATTGAAGTAGAAATAAATGAAAGAGTAAAAAACAGAAACTACTTGAACAACCTGGAGATTAAACAATATGCTACTATATGATGAATGGATACAGAAGATATTAGGAAGGAAATTAAAAAATTCTTAGAGGTAAATGAGAACAAAGAAACATCATATCAAAATCTCTGGGACACTATGAAAGCAGTACTTAGAGGAAGATTTATTTCATGGAGCGTATTTAATAAAAGAAGTAAAATTCAAAAAATAAATGACCTAACACTACAGTTCAAAGCCCTAGAAAAAGAAGAACAGACAAACACCAAAAGTAGTAGAAGACAGGAAATAGTTAAACTGAGACCTGAAATCAACGAAATTGAATTGAAAGAAACAATACAAAAAAACGGTGACAAAATAAATACTTGGTTCTTCGAAAACATAAACAAAATTGATAAACCTTTAGCCAAACAACAAGGAGAAGACGAGAGAAAACCCAATCACTAAATTCGGATGACAAGGAATATCACAACAGACACGACCTGAAATACAACACATAATTAGAAGCTATTTGAAAATCTATACTCCACAAAATAGAAAATTTCGAAGATATCACATGTTTCTAGAGGACATATGATTGCCTAAACTGAAGGAGAAGGACTACACAATTTAAATAGACCAATTTCAAGTAATGAAATAGAAGTCACCCAAAAGCCTACCAACAAAGAAAAGTCCAGGACCAGATGGGTTCTCAGCCGAGTTCTACAAAAACTTTAAAAGAGCTCATTCCAATACTTCTCAAAGTATTCCATAAAATAGAAGAGGAGGTAACCGTCCCAACTCATTCTATGAAGCATATTACCCTGATACCTAAACCAGACAGAGACACATCGAGGAAAGAAATTTCAGACCAATATCCTTAATGACCATCAATGCAAAAATTCTGAACAAAATTTAGCAAATAGCATAGAAAAACATATTAAATATAGTGCACCATGATCAAGTGGGTTTCATCTCATGGATGCAAGGTTGGTTCAACATCAGGAAATCAATAAATGTCATTCACCATATCAATAGACTTAAAGTCAAGAAACACATGATTATTTCAATAGAGGCAGAAAAAGCATTTGATAAAATACAGCACCCCTTCATGCTCAAAACACTAGAAAAAATAGGGATAGTGGGAACATTCCTTAACATTGTAAAGGCCATCTTTGCTAAGCCTATGGCTAATATCATTCTAAATGATGAAAAAGTGCAAGCATTCCCCCTAAAAACTGGAATAAGGCAGGGATGCCCTCTTTCACCACTTCTTTTCAATATTGTCCTTGAAATTCTAGCCAGAACAATTAGACAGAACAAAGAAATTAAAGGGATATAAATAGGAAAAGAGGAATTCAAACTATTCCTATTTGCTGATGATAGGATTGTGTACTTAGAGGAACTAGGAAATTCCACCAGAAAACTTTTAGATCTCATAAGTGAATTCAGTAAAGTAGTGGGATATAAGATCAATGCACATAAATCTAAGGCATTTTTATACATAAGCGATGAATCTTCAGAAAGAGAAATTAGGAAAAATACCCCATTCACAATAGCTTCAAAAAAATAAAATACTTGGGAATCAATCTCACAAAAGATGTTAATTTGATTAATTAGATTGATTAATTAGATTAATTAATTAGATTGATTAATTTCTATCTTTAGTGTTCTGTAGTTCTACAATGAGAACTACAGAACACTAAAGATAGAAATTAAAGAAAACCTTAGAAGTTCAAAAAATCTCCCATGTTCTTGGATAGGAAGAATTAATATTTTCAAAATAGCCATACTACCAAAAGTTCTATACAGATTCAATGCAATTCCAGTTAAAATCCCAATGATGTCCCTTACAAAAATAGAGAAAGCAATTATGAAATTCATCTGGAAGAATAAAAAACCCAGAATAGCTAAAGCAATCCTTGGCAGAAAGAGTGAAGCAGGGGGTATCGCAATACCAGATCTTCAACTCTACTACAAAGCAATAGTAACAAAAACACCATGGTATTGGTACCAAAATAGAAAGGTGGATCAATGGTACAGAATAGAGGACACGGATAAAAACCCAAATGAATAAAATTTTCTCATACTAGACAAAGGTGCCAAATATATGCAATGGAGAAAAGATAGCCTCTTCAACAAATGGTGCTGGGAGAATTGGAAATCCATATGCAACAGAATGAAACTAAACCCATATCTCTCACCATGCACGAAACTAAACTCAAAATGGATTAAAGATCTCAGAATCAGACCAGAGACTTTGCATCTTATAGAAGAAAAAGTAGGTCCAGAGCTTCAACATGTCGGCTTAGGACCAGATTTCCTCAACAGGACTCCCATAGCACAAGAAATAAAAGCAAGATTAATAACTAGGATAGATTCAAACTAAAAAGCTCTCTCTCAGCAAAGGAAACTATCAGCAATGCCAAGAAAGAGCCTACAGAGTGGGAGAAAATCTTTGCCAATCATATTTCAGATAGAGCACTCATCTCCAGAATCTATAAAGGACTCAAAAAACTCTACACCAAGAATGCAAATAATCCAATCAACAAATGGGCTAAGGAAATGAATAGACACTTCACAGAAGAAGATCTACAAGCAATCAGCAAACATATGGAAAAATGTTCATCATCTCTAGTAATAAGAGAAATGCAAATCAAATCCACCCTAAGATTCCATCTCACCCCAATTAGAATGGCGATTACCAAGAATCAAGCAACAACAGGTGTTGGCGAGAATGTGGGGGAGAAAGGTACACTCATACATTGCTGGTGGGGCTGCAATTTAGTTCAGCCACTCTGGAAAGCAGTGTCGACACTCCTTAGAAAACTTGGAATGGAGCCACCATTTGACCCAGCTATCCCACTCCTTGGCCTATACCCAAAGGACTTAAAATCAGCATATTACAGAGATACAGCCACATCAATGTTCATAGCTGCTCAGTTTACAATAGCCAGATTGTGGAACCAACCTATATGTCCTTCAATTGATGAATGGATAGAGAAACTGTGGTATATATATACAATGGAATATTACTCAGCCATAAAGAATGGTAAAAATTATGGCATTTGCAGGCAAATGGATGAAACTGGAGAATATCATGCTAAGTGAGATAAGCCAATCTCAAAAAACCAAAGGAAGAATGATATCGCTAATAAGTGGATGATGACACATATGGGGGGTGGGAAGGGTTAGTGTTGGGGTTGGAGTTGGGTTTAGGGAGGGGGCAGGAATGGAGGAAGGAAGGACTGTTATAGATGGAGGGGAAGGGTGGGAGGGGAGGGGGGGAAGGGAAAAATGGCAGAATGAATCAACAACATTACCCTATGTAAATTTCTGATTACACAAATTGGTATGCCTTAGCCATGTACAGACAGAGAAACAACATGTATCCCCATTTGTTTACAATAAAAAAAAGAATGATAAAATTATGGCATTTGCAAGCAAATGGATGAAATTGGAGAATATCATGCTAAGTGAGATAAGCCAATCTCAAAAAACCAAAGGAAGAATGACATCACTAATAAGTGGATGATGACACATAATGGTGGGGGAGGGTTAATGTTAGGGTTAGAGTTAGGATTAGGGAGGGGGGAAAGAATGGATGAAGGAAGGACTGTATAGATGGAAAAGAGGGGGGGGGGGGGGGGGGGGAAGGGAAAAATAACAGAATGTATCAAACAACATTACCCTATGTAAATTTATGATTACACAATTGGTATGCCTTTATGCCATGTACAAACAGAGAAACAACATGTATCCCATTTGTTTAGAATTTAAAAAAAATCAAAGTGACCTGTAAAACACAAAATATTCTCTCTCCATGCTGCCTGAATCCCCTCAGCAACTTGGTCTCTGGCACTGACATAATATTCTAACTGTGACCTCTGATCCTCACATATTATACTCTGTGACCTCTGAGACATAATTACCTAACTATGATCACACTCACATAATACCCTCAGTGTGACCACAGGCACTCAAATAATACCTTATTCTGTCACTGATATAATACCCTAATGTGACCTCTGATCCTCAAAAAATGCACTCACTGTGATTTCTCACACTCATATCATACCCTCAGTGTAACCTCAGATAATAATATTACACCTGCATATGTTCTCTGATACATAATACCAAAATGTGACCTCTGACACTCAGAATATTCTCATTGCATATTCTGACACTCACCTAATACCTTCACTCTGCCTATTGTCCATCACATAACACCTTCAATCTGCCCTCTGACAATTACAAAATATCCTCAATTTGCAGTCTCACAGTATTTTCACCAGACTTCTGTCATTACACAATTTACTCACTGTGACTCAAACACTCCCATAATACTTTACTGTGGCCTCTGGCATTTGCATAATATCCTCACTTGTCCTCTGATACTGACATAATATCCTTACTAATCCTATGTCACTCACATAATACCCTTACTGTGGATTCTGATCACACAAAAAATTCTCACTATGGCCTCAGGCACCCACGAATTATTCTCACGTGGC
>NW_025920125.1:2823501-2874923 GCF_902686445.1 Sciurus carolinensis | reverse complement strand
AACAGGATCATTTTCATCACTTTGCAAAAATTATTTTTATGATAACCACACTCACCCCTGGCAGACAGGCATCCAGTATTAGCCAGTTACAACCAAGATGCACAGACCATGAAATACAAGGGGCTAGGCTCATGGTTCCTTAGTGCCCAGGAGTCCAGGAAATATTGTTCCAGTGTTCCCTTTAAGACCTTCAAACACAGTTAAGCCTAATAGTCAAAACCCTGTAATTGTTTTGACTTTACTTCTCCGGAGGTGTAAGCAAAAACCAATTTGTTGTTTAGTAACAATGAATGGTTCCTTGGTTCTGGAAACTGTGTTGCTGCTCTCTGACCACTATTGAGAGGACTAGTTTGGGAGGACCACTTTTTTTTATATGGAAGTTCCTGGTTCGTGGTGCACAGATCCCCTCCATTGCCCTTCATGACCATTACATGGTGGGGATGCACATACCTGCCAGCACCTAAAGGCACTCCACAGCCAGTCTCCCTGCTTCTGTGGGTCCCATCATAGTCCCTGTAGTGTCAGTGTGCTGAGGTCAATTGTAGTGAGGTGTCCAGGAAGTGATATGCATCCAGGGGCTTTGACTAGAGGGAGCAATGTCCATGATACTGTGGCAGGAAAGTCCGTTAGAATTTTACAGTCTTCCTACCCGTGCAGAGTAAGCTGATTATCTTCCCACAATCCTGATTCCTGAGAAGTGGCAGAGCTCTGGTCACAGGCCCTCATACCAATCGGGTGGAGGAGAGCTCATAAAGTGGCAACAGATCATTTTCTTCTCATAGGAAGTCTAATCTGTTTGCAAAGACAAAAATGGCCTGTCTTTTTTGATGCTTTAAAGTATCCACTGGGAAGGAAATTGAGGAGGTGGGAAAAGAACTACAATGTGAATCTTGGGTTCAAGTCAGGCTCCACTCCTGACTATAGAGGGTTTTTGTCTGTTCCTGTGCCTCTTCTGTGACCCAACTTTGCTGCCGTGACAAGAGAGTGTGTGCAACAGAAACTATGTTTGCACACTTACTCTTCTCAGGTGTAGCTGCCTTCCTGTCTTCTCACCCCTGGCATCCCTTTCTATTCCCCACATTAAGATGGGAGGGCCTAAAAGAAAGGACAGGACTGGGAGCACACCCTGAGAAGTTTTGTAGTTTTGGCATTGCTCTAAGTGTACCTTGGATTTGTTTTAATCAGCCATGGTAAGACTCAGAAACAGATTTGACTCTCACAGATGGCTACATCTTCCTACAAAGAGGTGTGCAGGGTCATGTGGGAAGTATTGAAGGGTTATGAAAAATAATATTCCTATAAGACAGCTCCATGAGAAAATGGAGGGTCTTTGTGGCTTGGAAGGAGGGAGGGGAAATTGATCAAACATTGAAACTCTCCCAGGGCATTCTTTCCTATTAACAATGGACCCTGGGGGAAAAGGGTGGATATGGAATGCTGGGTCCTAAATCTTGACTTTCTCCCATGGCAAATTAGTTCTAAATGACAATGGGTAAGATTTGAGTACTCATTCCTCAGGATCCAGACTCTTATCCCCCCAGACAACAATGAGTTTCCTTTTTACAACTACCCTCCTAAAGTTTTAACCTGTAAAACTAGCCCCTGATGGTCAAAACTGCATTTACATAGTTTCCAATTACATCATTGTACCCTATAAAACCAAAATCCCATCTGTAGCTCATGACCATTTTCCCATCTGGAAATTGGACTCCCACAGAGCCCAAGTCCATGAAGAAATAAAGGCATATCTGAATCTGCTGAGGTCTGCCTCTTTCCTTTTTGTGCTTACAGTAAGAATCCTTTCTCTACAGCCTTCAGGTTTTCTTACTTTTGGTAGGGATCTCACAAGTGTGCATCTTAATTTGAAGTAAAAAAAATTGATTTTTATTTGAGTTGTTCATGTAGGACTGCTCATGCTGTACTCTCCTGCCAGGTGTTTAAGACCAAACTGGTCAAAAGTGACTTTATTTATATCTATTCTTATGAATGAGCTGAGATCCCTCAGAGATCACACTTGAGGATGCATGCAAAGCCTCCTGACTTCTTTACTTTTCCTCTACCAGTGTGGCCATGTGCCAGGTTGGATCATGTCAGGGTCTTGATGAGCAAATGTGGCTTCTCTTGGAAGTATCAGTGACATTTCTGTCTCAAATGACCATATTCTTTGCAGAAGGTGCTTTCTGTTCTCTAGAGACCTATTGATCTTCCTGATTGGTAGATCAGGTGACTCATCAGAATTTCAGAATCCTTAGAAGAGTACCTCCTATCATTCTCTGGATACTCGCTGACATTAGAGGGCAAGGGCCAAATACTGGCTGCTTTTTCCTTGATCCTTTTACTTCCTTGATTTTGGTTTCCAAGTTTTTTTTTTTTTTTTGAATATCCAGCAAGGCAATTTCATGAGTCTTAAGAAGGGAGTAACAGGTTATAACTTTAATATCTCTAATTCTACAGTCATTTACCCCTTCTCTTTAATTGGGGTCAGTATTAGTAGTGGAAGTATTACAACTGGTCTGTCCTCTGTAGATGATTACCCATTATTTCAAATTAACTCAGGTTGTTATATTAGAAGTTACAATTCTTTAAATTACTAACACAAATCAATTAAAATTTACAAGGAAAATACAAAATGTAATTAACAATAGCAAAAACATATTCTGTTTGTATAATAGCTATGGTCCAAGAAACACAACTTTTTTTATAATCCCAAATCTTACTTAGTTATATTATATCTCCTCTTTATTTTGAGACCACAGTAATCTTTACAACAATTGATCTTTTGATTAAAACTTTAAATGAGCACAAGTCTAACTTATTTGGGAGACATTCCAACATGGAGTAAGGTAGGAGACAGAGCCTTATCTCAGGTTAGGTTGGGTTCTTTAATATAAAGCTGCTCCCCCACCCTTTACACTGCAGCCATTTCTCCACATCCTATCTTACAACCTAGATGTCACTCTGTGAACATCCTTGCTAGTTATTGGTCCATTAGTCAGCCTGCAAGTCTCCTTCTCAGTCATTAGTCTGCTGTTGTTAGCCTGCAAAATTCTAATATTTAGGAGAAGTTCTTTTGCCATTCTCTTTCTCTTTTCTTTCTTTCCCAGCCCCGAGCAGATGTTCTGGTTGTCCTTCTAATAAAATCTCTGTTGTGAGTTCCTATGTCTGGAGTGGTTTTCTGGGTGCTGTCACTAACCGCAACTCAGACCAGGCACCCCAGAGTGCTTGCTCCCCTGGATTCAAGGGTCTGAGCTGCTTGGGACCCAAACTGAGCTGCATTTTTCTTGCACTCTTCACAAATAACAATACAGCATTACATCTGAAATATTAATCAAAGGAAAGCTAAGACATTTTTGACCCTTTTTTCTGGGGAAGTGGCAAAATGTTTTCATACCTTACAATATCCACCTTTAAATAGATAAGGCTTTCATTATCCTTTTAAAATGCATTTAAATTTTTACCCCAGTGTAAAAAGTAATATAAAATTTTACATACATCTTATTAATAACAGGTTCAGTTTCAGACTATTAAATAATATATATGTCCAATTTAACTTTTATTTCTATATGATTTCAAATTACCATTTTAGACAACTTCAGTTTGGAGAACACCATCTTGGTAAAGTGCTCTACCCAGCTCTATATTTATAATTTGTATCTTAGAAGAACATGAGTATATTTAATATACAAAGAAATAATAGTTAGTGTCACCATTATACAGATGTCCTTATACTAACTAGGTTTAATTTTCACAGTAAAATTCAGAATCCACAAATATTTACAGACTTGCAGAGTTTAGCAGTACTAACAAAAATAAATGAGAGTCTTAAATCTCTTATACATTTATGGAACACCATTAATAATTCAAATTAGACCTAGTCAAAACAGACAGATAAATGTAAGTTTTCCAAATGGCAGTGTTGCCCTATGCCAGATGTAAGGTATAAAAGACAGCAGTTACTGGTTAAATGTACATAAGCTTTCATTTTTAAACTTTCATAGAATATTTAGGTAAGGCTCAGACAAACATATTTAGTTTCACATATATACATATTTCTAGTCAGGTATATTTAGGTTATTCACAAAAATAAAACCTCATCAAGATCTTAAGTCATCTGTTTCTCTGACAAAGAAAAATCCTAAAAGCAATTGACATCACATTTTAATATTTTAGAGCTGTCAAGTCTTGCACAAATTGGTATTCATCAGTGTGAGGTTTTTTAACAGGCAGAAGAGTCAGAGTAGGACATCTGGTAAAGCAGACTTAACTGTACAATTTAAACAACTGTCCAGAATAGAATGAGTGCCCCTACTTTTATTATTATTATTTTATTGTCACAGACAGCATTTTGATTCATTGTACACAAATGGGGCACAGCTTTTTTTTCTATGATTGTGGACAATGTACATTTATACCATTTGTATCATCATACATGTACATATGTTAATGATGTCTGTCTCATTCCACCATTTTTCTTACCCCCTCCCTCTCATTTCCCTGTATGTAGTCTAAAGTTCCTCCATTCTTCTCTCATCACCCACCCCACAACCCCCATTATATATCATCATCCACTTATCACTTATTTGGGATTGGCTTGTTTCACTTAACATGATATTCTCTAATATCATCATTTTTATCTGCAAATGCCATAATATTATTCTTCTCTATGACTGGATAATATTCCAATGTGTAGTATATATATTCCAACTGTGGTATATATACCACAGTTTCTTTATCCATTCATCTCTTGAAGGGCATATAGGTTGGTACCACAATATAGCTATTGTAAATAGAGCTGCTGTTTTTTCCCCTGGGGCAAGTTATTCCCTCCTAAAACTAATCTTAGTTAAGATAACATTGATCACTTTTCACAGGGTCACTTTTTCTTAAAAGAGCTTTCTTACTTCTAGTAGACCTCCAGCAGAACAGGTTCTGTTTTTCAAGTATTTTCCTGGAAAATACTTGCACTTGAAGTTTTTAATTTTGTGGTGAGTATGTTATCTCTACATTTAATTTACACAACATATTTTATCCCAGCAAAGAAATCACACAGTTTGGAATATTTAAAATCTGTGCCTTAAATATTTTTTTCCAGTATACACTCAAGGGGTTGTAACACAGGTTATTGTTTGACTAGTCTCCCTTACCATCATCATAATGCCATCAACTTTAAGTGAGTTCCCAATTGTTAATTGTACCCAAAGACTCTCTCTTTACATACTTTTGTATATAAAAGCACTCTCTAGTGAAGGTCACAGAAATTATTAGGAACCTCTTTCTTCAAAATTCAGCAGGGACAAAAGACAGGTGTTTGAAATCATGGGGACTCAGGGAGGCCTTTGTATTTTCACTCTGTGGGCGTGAGGGAAGGCCTGCATTCAGAAGTGTCCCCTGACCAAATAGGGCAGATCTTAATAAGGGGAGACACTTTTGTTCTTAACTTACAATTTAATAATTAGAACATATTGTTTCATTTCTTGTGATTGGAAACTTTCATCTTCCATTCCAATTAAGGTAGGTTAGTTAATCATCAATGATGAGTATAATGGGCCAAATATGGTTTATTCAAATGTAAAGGCAACCCTGTGAGGTTAAGCATTCTGGTCTACTCCTTTGACCCAGAATGGCAGGAAAGTGAAAATGGGGGTGGACCCAAATGGAGGTTACAAAAAAATCAAACTTAAGAACTAAAAGCACACAGCCAAATAGAAAGTTATGGGCCAAGTTAACAGCTGTGGTACCTTCCCAACAACTATACAGATATATTCCAACAATTAGCCTTAACACTTTTTATATCTGTTGAGCATAGACTCTGATAAATGTTTTTTCTCAATGTCTAAGTTTCTGAACTACTATACTCAAATGGAAAAGCTTTCCAACTGTTTCCCCCTCACATCACAGGGAGATCCATCTCTTTTTTTCCTTTCATTCAAGACTAATTTAATTTCTTTTATTTTTGTCCTCTGCCACCATCCATGGATATTATTCTTTGAATCCAAGAGACAAAAACCAGTATAGAAAATCAGTGAGGCCTATAGCTCATACAGCTCATTCATTTGCAGAAGCTGTGAACTGAGCCCTGTTCTCAAACTCTTGTTTTACTCTCAAGGGCAAAGAGTGACTGGAAAGTAGGGTAGAGGCCACATCCTCCTTGCCTATTTCCCTAAAGACCAGGCAGCTTTCCTGAGATTTTCTTTTTTCTCCTTTATATCAGGACTGTGTCCCTGACCCACAGCAATATTATTTGCAACTGCCTGGGGCAAGACTGAGAAGAGGTATTCAGACTGTTAGCACTGAGTTGAAAAGAAAAAGAAAATAAATCCTACTTTGTTGTCCTACTATACTCACACACTAATGGGAGAACCATTTTGCATCCAACTTAGTTTTTGCCTGTTCAGACTGCTTATTACATAATTGCATACATGTCTGTACACACAGAATATTTTGCTTATTTTATCTCTGACATATCAAGACCCAAGTGCAAGATTGTAAAATAACTCAGAAAACCATTCAAAGAGCAGAGTGTTACAGTAAAACATCATTTTCTTAGACAGGTTTATACCTATAGGTGGTCCATTCAGTCAAGATATTTCCCAAGAAACAATCCATAGAATCAACACAGTATTTACCATGTATTGAGGGGCCAGAAACAAATGCAAACAAAAGACCTAGAATCAGACAGGGAGGATCTCCAAACCATGGCCGACAAGGGGAACCTTCAAAACAGACAGAGCAGATGAGGGAAATTCCCCATAGTTCCCAAAAACCACTTATTCATGGCTTCTACACCAGTGGCACTGCAGATGTCCCCACAAAAAGGGACTAGACATTTGCATAAAGGGGAACCAGATGTGTAGGATCAAGGGTCTTGGTGTGCACACAGAGTGAGCTTACCAAATGGCCAAGGTGTCCTGATATTACTGAATTCAGTTTCCTTTTTCTCCAAATAGACCAAGATGGAGCAATCCTTAAAATGCAGAAAAGAAAGGTAGGAGTTTTGTGAAGCAAAGTGGTCTTTGGCACCTGCTGAGAGTCCCTCAGTCACTACTTTTACTTACAGAAATCCTCTGGTTCAACTCCAGGCACACTCTCCCATCTACTAACTTTCCAGTAGTTAGTTCTCAAAAAGTTTTCCATTTCATTCAGCTTGGAAGTGCAGTTGCTTGCAGTGCCAGACCTGCCCAAGAAAACCAAAATAGGGGTCTGATATCAGGTCCCCAGGTAGGGGAACAATGTTGTAACCAAATGCTTCATCCTTGTCCCCAAAGTCAATTAAATAACAAGGATATGATTTTGAGAAAAATAAAAAAAAAGTTTATTGCTTTGCTAACAAAGGAGAAATGCAGGGGACTCCTGTCACAATGGATGTGATTCTCCCTATCAGGAGGAACAAGAGTATTTAAAAAAAAAAAAACTCTTCAAAGGCTATATTCCAGGTGTGCCCTGACACAGGGTCCCAGGGCACCCTGATGTGTTAACATTGACTTGTTAATTTGGAAGATGTTCATTTCCCAGATCCTCTGGCAGATATCACTTTCCTGTGGAGTACAGACAACTCAATGTAATCTTGTTCCCCACTCCCAGGTTAAGGAGGGGAAGTGGGAGAAGTGGAAAAGGAAAACATGCCCCCTTTAAAAATAAGCCTCAGAGCTATATTCAAAAGGTGAAGTGGACCACTTTCACAGTTAAACCCACCTCCTCTGCATCAGGGCTTCTGTGTTTGAGGCAGTCTGAGGCAGTGAGAAGACAAATTGATGGAATTTGAGTTCATAGAAAAGCAACCCTTCTGCCCTCAGATGGCTAAAACAAACCAATAAATCTTTCATTGCCCTTGAAAATGAAGCTGGGTCCACCATCATCACCTGAAAGGTAGGAGTGAACTTTCTGTAAAATGTACCAGCATAATTGTGACCTTTTCTCCCTTTGGTTCTATCTGTGCTGTACTGGTACATGTTTCTGGTGCTCTCTGAACTATTCCTAGGGATTTTTAGGCACAAAGTATCAGTATTGAGGAGGAATCTGTATGAAGAAGTCCTTAGAAGACAGGGAAACTCAGCAGTTATGGAGACATGTAGAGACATAAAACAGTCCTCAATTTGTACCTTAATGTTATCCCTTACCAGCTCTATAACCTAAAACAAATATATGATCTCTTCTATTTTGGACTCCCTATTCTTCAAGCAGAATTGTTAGAAATATTAAATAGCCTAGTAGGAACTTAGCACTTTATAGCATTATGGTGAACACTTAGTAACTATGGCTATTATCATATTAAAATTATTTAAAAATGATGTGATTGTTCTGGCTTAAACACAGCAAAAAGTGAGTCTGACTGCCACAAAGACAGTCTTGCAGAAGCATGGGAGAAGAAGAATAACTGAAATTGTAAACATTATTCCAAACTTTAAAAAATCTAAAACCAGTCTCAGATGCCTACAGAAGTTTTCTCCAGGTCCTGGGGCTGCCCATGATTGCATGACCATGAATACCACTGCTGCTGCTGCTTCTCTGCAGGATGTGGTGCAGCTGCCACAGATGCCTGGAGGATTTTTTCCTGGGCACCACTGCTGCAGGTGCCCATATCACAGTTGCCCAGATGCCCCTGCTGCAGGTGCCCAGAGGTCTTTCTCCAGGCCCTGGTACTGCTCTTGATGCTGTTGCCATCAGTGTCAACTAGAGGAATACTACCCTCAATGGTGTCAACTACACTGCTGCTGCGGCTGCACCACTGATGCCAAAACTGTTGCTGCTCCCAGAATGTCACCTTGAGTTCTCCTCTCTGGGTGCTGCTGAGTTGCAGAGCTGCAGCTGCCACTACTGCCACAGTCCCCCCCCACCTACTGACAACACCACTGATGACTGCAGCTACTATTAACCCCCTGCCTGCCTACTACCACTGACTCATGTTACTACCACTTCCGTCACTGCCTAGAGGTCTGCTGCCAGTGTGACTCCTGGTTTGGTTGCATATGGTCACATCCATTTTAAGATGCCTGCCAGAGACTGGGGTTAGTTTGTGGTGCCAGCGGGTTTGGTGCCACTGCCATTTTGTGGCACAGCTGCACCTGTATGTGGACACCAGCCATTACCTGGAGGTTAAGTGTCAGGGTGCATATGGGTCTGTCTGCTATTGGAGTCTTCCTCCTGGTAGTGTGGGTTGCTTCCAACTAGTTATGGCATCTCAGGGTTGCTCATCCCTGGTTGTCTCCCTCCAAATTCCAGTGGTTTTATAATCCTGGAATTTCAATGTGGCCAAACCCAGGACATCTGAGACCCAGAGTGGCAATATAGTGACTGGTTCTTCCAGGGCCTGTCTGGGCCAGGCAGTCTTGTGGGAATTCAGAGACAGGGCTGAGAATCTTTTGGGTTCTAGCACAGACAGTTGTTCAATTTTTCAGAGATTTATTTTATTATTATTTCTTCTCTGATCTCTCTCTCCACCATATTTGCAGCAGGACGTTTTTTGTGCATCAGTTTGTGGAAGATGATAATATACAAATGGTGCTTTGCAGTTCTACTATATATTCTGTATATTCTTATATTTTTAAATGTTCTTCTTTCAATAAGTATTTTTCCTCTTGTTTATCTTTTAATTTGGGGGAGGGCTGCTGGGGATCAAACCCAGGGCTTTTTGCTTGCAAGGCAAGCACTCTACTGACTGAGCTATCTCCCCAGCCCTTCCTCTTGTTTATCTGTCTTTCTACATTCCCTTTCTACCTTTCCTCCACATAATAACCAATCTCTATTGGTTCCTCTCCCATGCTTTGTGGGAATTTTGCTTCTGGCTTCTTTCTTTCTCCCTCATGAACACCACATCCTGCCCTGTTTCTTTTCTGTCTTTGTCCACTATTTGAGATAGTAAATCTGTATAGCAAATTTTCTGTTTTTATTGTGGACAGTGGTTGAACTCCTCACTGCCATTTATAGCTAAAGGGTAGTGGACACCTTGCTGGGAGATATTAGATCCGAGGCTCTATGTTGTTTGCACTGAAAGTTTTTGACATTGGTCTCCTTCTTAAAGGTGGGATACTGGAAATATTTAGTGACAATAAAGGTCTACAGGGTAGAATATGTATTGTCCCAGATTCATGAAACTAGACAGAAAAACACACAAGCAACATGAAAAAACAGGGAAACAAAATGCCACAAATAAAGCAAAATGCCCCAATTAGAGAAGCCACTAACAACAAAATAGAAGAAGTATAGAAAGTACATGGTTAATCTGGATCTGTGAAGTAGAAGATGGTGTAAAGGGTGAAATCAAAGAGGAGGAAATACAGGAAGTGAAACATCAATTTGATAAAGAGTTAGAGATAGTGAAAAAAAATAAATCCTCAAAATGAAGGAATCAAAAAATCAAATTAAAAACTTAACAGAAAACATTACCAAAAGACTAGACCATTTGGAAGAGAGAACCTCAGACAATAAAGACAAAATAGTTAATATTAAAAATAAAGTTGACCATGCAGAGATGATAAAAATCCATGAACTGAACTTCAAGAAATTATGGGATAACTTGAGAAGAACAAATTTAAGAGTTATTGGGATAGAAGAAGGAGCAAAGATACAAACAAAATGAATACACAATATTTTCAGTGACATAACATCAGAAAATTTCCCAAACATGAAGAATAAAATGGACAATAAAATACAGGAGGCTTACAGGATCCCAAATATACAAAACTATAGCAGACCCACACTAAGACACATTAAAGTGAAAATGACTAAATTACAGAATAAGGATAAGATCTTAAAGACTGTGAGAGAAAAAAAGTAAATTATGTATAAGGGAAAACCAATTCAGATCTCAACTGATTTCTCAATCCAGACCTCAAAGCTAGGAGGTCATAGGACATCATATTTAAAGCTCTGAAATAAAATGGATGCCAACTAAGAATTTTATATTCAGTGAAATTAATTTTCAGATTGAAGATGAAATAAAAATCTTTTAAGATAAACAAAAGTTTAAAAAAATAAGAATTAGAAAGTCTGCACTACAGAACATTGTCAGCAAAATATTCCATGAGAGTAAAATGAAAAAGAAAAGTGAAAACCAGCAAAGGGAGGAGCTACACTAAATAAATAGTCAAAAGAAAAAGTAAATCAAATTAAAAGGCAGAAATAAACCAAAATGACTGGGATTGCAAGTCATATCTTGAATACTAATGGCATAAACTCATCAATAAAACAACATGGGCAGCATGGATTAAAAAACAAGACCCCAAAATATGCTGTCTCCAAGAGACTCACCTAGTAGGCAAAGACATCCACAGACTGAAAGTGAAAGGATAAGAAAAAAAGAAAACATAATATTCATATGGATTGCTTAAACAAGCAGGGGTTTCCAACCTTATTTCAGATAAAGTAGACTTCAAGCCCATGTTAATTAGATGGGATAAGGAAGTTCATTTCACCCTACTGAAGGGAATTACACAGCAGCAAGATGTAATGATTGTAGACATTTATGCTTCAAGCAGTGGAACATCTATTTACAAAAAATACAAATGAAAAATTGAAAAAAATACCTTCCCAATTTCTAGAATCAAGTAGAACACAACACAGTAATACTGGGTGATTTTAACACACTTCTCTCACTACTGGCCAGATCTTCTAAACACTAACTAAATAAATAAACCATAAACTGAATAACACAGTCAATAATGTAGACTTAACAGTTAATAGGAATATTTTATCCATCATTGAGTGAATGCACTTTTTTCTCGGCAGCACATTGTTCCTTTTTTAAAACAGATCATATTTTATGCCACAGTACAACTCTTAATAAGTACAAAAATAGATAATACCCTGAATTCTATCAGATCATAATGGTCTAATAGACCATTATAAAATCAATTATAAGATAGAAAATAGAACCATTTCGAACATGTGAACACTAAATAATACACTATTGAATGATGAATGGATAGTAGCAGAAACCAAGGATGAAGTAAAAAGATATTTTGAGGTACATGAGAACACTGATACAACATATCAAAATTTCTGGAACACTAAGAAGACAGTAATAAGATGAAAGTTTATTGCATTGAGTTATTTATTAAAGAATGAAAAGTCAACAAATAAATGACAACATTACATCTGAAAGCTCTAGGAAAAAAACAAATCAATACCAAAAAGAGTAGAAGAAAGGAAATAATTAAAATCAGAACTCAAATCAATAAAATTGAAACAAATAAATATTTGAAAAAATATTGACAAAACAAGAGTTTATTCTTTGAGAAAAAGCAATAAAATTGATAAATTGCTAGGCACACTACAAAGAGTAAAAAGAGGAAATTCAGATTACTAAAATATGTGATGAAAAAACAAAATATCAAAATGGACACAATTGAAATACAGAAGATAATTTGAAACTATTTTGAAAATTTATAATCCAATAAAACAGAAAATATTGAAGACACTGACACATTTCTAGAGACATATGACCTAACTCTACTGAATCAGGAGGTCATACATGATTTCAACAAAACAATTTTAAGTAATGAAATCAAAAACACTATTTAAAGCCTACCAATTTAGAAAAGTCCAAGACAGAGAGATTCTTATCTATGTCCTACAAGATCTTTAAACACCAATACTCCTCAAATTATTCCATAAAATAGAAAAAGAGGAATCCTTCAAAGCTTGTTCTATGAGACTAATATCACCCTGATACCACAATAAGACAAAGACACATTAAAGAAAGAAAAGTCCAGAGAAATATCCCTGATGAACACAAATGCAAAAATTCTCAATAAAAGTCTGGCAACTCTCATACAAAAGTATATTATAGGGATGTGCACCACAATGAAGTTCAGCTCATCCAAGAGATACAGGGTTGGTTCAACATATGGAAATCAATAAACAAAATTCATCATATCAATAGACTTAAAAACAAGAATTACATAATCATCTCAATAGATGCAGAAATAGCATTTGGCAATACAACACCCCTACATGTTCAAAACAGTAGAATAACTAGGGATAGTAGGAGTCTACATAAACATCATAAAAGCATGTATGCTAAACCCAAGGATAACATAATTCTAAATAGAGAAAAATTGAAAGCATTCCCTCTAAAACCTGGAACAAGATAAGGATGCCCTCTTTCACCACTTTTACTCAACACTGTCCTTGAAATTCTAGCCATAACAATTAGACAGAAGAAAGAAATTAAAGGAATACAAATAGGCAAAGAGAAAAGCAATCACTGTTTGCCAATGACATGATTCTATATTTGTAAGATCCAAAAAAGTTCCATGAAAGAACTTCTAGAATAAACAAGTTAAGCAAAGCCACAGGATATAAAATCAAGCCCATAAATCAAACACATTGCTATACATCAGTAATGAATCCATTGAAAGTGAAATAAAGAACACTACCACATTCCCAGTCACCTAAAAAGAATACTTGGGAATTAATCTTACAAGAGGTGAAAAGCCTCTAACAATGAAAACTACAGAACACTAAAGAAAGAAAGTGAAGAAGACCTTAGAAGATGGAAAAATCTCCCATTTTCCTGTATAGGCAGAATTAATATTGTCAAAATGGCCATACAAACAAAAGTGTTATACAAATTTAATGCAATTCCTACTAAAATCCCAATGATGTTCTTCATAGAACTAGAAAAAAGGATCATGAAATTAATTTGGAAAAATAAGAGACTCAGAATAGCAAAATCAATCCTTAGCAAGAAAAGTGAAGCAGGGAACATCACGATACCAGATCTCAAACTATACTACAGAGTCATAGTAATTAAAAAAACATGGTATTGTCACCCCAACAGACATATAGACCAATGATACAGAATAGAAGACAGAGAGAAAAACCCACAGAAAAATAGGTATCTCATGTTAGGTAAAGGCACCAAAAATATTCACTGAGTAAAGATACCTCATTCAACAAATGGTGCTGACAAAACTGGGCCACATGTAACAAAATGAAATTAAGCCTGCATCTGTCACCCTGCATTAAACTGAACTCACTGTGGATCAAATATTTTGGCACTGCAACCGAGACCCTGGGACTATTAGAAAAAAAAGTAGATCCAAATCTTCACCATGTCAGTCAAGGATCTGATTTCCTTAACAAGACCCCTAAAGCACAAGAATTTAAATCAAGAATTGATAAATGGGATGGTCTCAATCTAAATAACTTCTTTTCAGCAAAAGTAACAATTGATAATGTGAAGAGAGTTCCTACAAATTAAAAGAAAATCTTTACCACATGCACTTTGAAAAAAGCATTAATCTCTAGGCTGTTTAAAGAACACAAAAACTTAACACCAATATAAATAAATAACCCAAACAATTAATGGACTAAGGAACTGAACAGACACTTCACAGAAGATATACAATCATTCAACATATATATGAAAAAATGTTCAATATCTCTAGCAATTAGAAAAATGCAAATAAACTACTCTAAGATTTTATCTCACTCAAATCAGATTGGCAATTATCAAGAATTCAAGCAACAATAGATGTTGTCAAGGATGTGGCAAAAAAGGCACACTCATCCATTGATGGTGGAAATGCAAATTGGTGCAACCATAATGAAAAGCAGTATGGAGATTCCTCAGAAAACTTGGAATGAAATGACCATTGGACCCATCAATCCCACTCCTCTGTTTATACCCAAAAGACTTAAAATCAGCATTCTACAGTCCCACAGTCATATCAATGTTTATAGCAGCTCAAATCAAAACAGGTAAAATGTGGAAACAATCTAGATGTCCTTCAACAGTTGAATGAATAAAGAAAATATGGTATATAGAGAGCGTGCCATGGAATATTACTCAGCTTTAAAGAAGAATAAAATTTTGGTATTTCTGGGTAAATATATGGAGTTAGAAAATATCATACGAAGTGAAATGAGCCAACCCAAAATGACCAAAGTCCAAAGAAGGCACTGGGAATATAGTTCTGAGCCAGATCATCACTGTGTTAGTGTCTGGCCTCCTGAAACATATTCAAATGAATTGTACTTTGTCATGAACTGTTACAGAGCACAAATTCAGCTGTATCTTTAAAATATTAGGGAGCTAACTGTAAATGAACATGAGTATGTGTACGTGTTGTAGGAATTCTTGGCACTCACTGGGCTGACTGGTTCTTATTCACAGCAACCCAGGCAGCATTGTGTTGATTCTTCTTTAGACTTTGATTTTAATAAGACATTATGTTTGACCTGTAGTCTTTATAATACTGTTTTTGTTTGTGCTGGTGTCATGTCATTGATTTCACATTTTTATGTGTGATATATTTTCCATAATTGTATCATAAAAGTTATAATTAATATTTCTTAAATGTGCACAATTTGCAAGGTAATTCTCATATATATTGTGGGGGCTTAGAATTGTAGTTAATTTCAAGAAATTTACCACATTAAAAAAAATTTACTGGAGGCTTCCCCAGCCTGAATCCTGCATAATTCCATCTCTCCCCACCACCCCCACATCACTCTCACCACTGGGCTCCCAGTTACATTGCTTTTCCTCCCTCCATCCTTTACTACCACCCTGATCTGCACCATCCTTGGTCCTGGCCCACTGTGATGGTTGTCTGTTGACCACCTTGTGCTGGACCCTGCAGCCATCCTCCTGCCCACCCCATCATGGTGGTGGTGCCCTAGCTCAAGCCTGTGCCAAGCTTGGCTCTCAGTCCTGTTGGAATATGCAGGGGCACCCAGAGAATGGAATATGCCCTGGTCACCTCCCAGGTCTCTGGCTAGGAACTTCTGGCATCCTGGGGGTCCCAGAGAATGCAGCCTCTTTCTCTCTGGTCACCACTCAAACACAGACCATGCACAATTTTTCTGGGGTCCACAGTAACTGTAAAACCCCAAAAAGTCACATAGGGAGCCTTCCCTTTCACTGCTTGCTGATAGAACTAACACTATTGAAGCAGGCATCTGAATCATCCCTGTCATGAAAGTTCTCTGAATTTTCTGATGCAGTTCTTTGCAGGAATTCCCCCAGCCCTATGGATCTCACCATAGCAGAATAGACATTTGAGCAGGCCACTCAGGAAGCCAGGTGGGTTATTTGAAATGAGTAGCTATGAGACATTTCCAGACCTTACTTGTTCTGTTGCTATGAACCATACTACCATACATCAACAACTCCCTGTGCTACAAGACATTTCCAACTCCCAGGCACTGGAAAGTTGTGGGAAGAAAAAGGCAGGTGGCTCCCTCAGTGGAAGATGAAAATAGGGGAACAGAGACTCTTAGCTAAAGTGATTCTTCATGGCCCCTACTGAGGTGGATACTGAGGAAAATAATGGATTTGTGGACATCCTGGAAAGTGATTTAAAGATGACTGTGTTGTTCCCCTGGCCAAGAAAAGCCTCATTTTCACTCCATTGGTCAAGACCTTGGATAAGGAAGAGAAATAGTACTTCCTATTGTTCAGCAAGTGCCAGTGGCCCTTCTGCTCTTCATTCATTCCCTGAAGTGTGATCAGACCTGTCCTCAAAAGGCTACAGCAGCCCTAGGACAGGGACATGCTTGTCCAAAATAAGCACAGGAGGAGCATAACACCTACTGAGGGGAAAGGTACACATGGGAGCATTAGAAGTCAACCTAAAGTTCAGCTGGGAAACCTAGAGGTGATGACTAAGGAGAGCTGCTCTTGGCACTATGTTTTCTCATTGTGTTTTGCTTTGTTTTGGGAAGATATCATTTTCCTTAAAGGAATTGAGTGAGTGAGTCAAATATCTTAATTTCTTCTGATGTCAATCAGGAGCCACAGTGCATATTTAAAAACTGGCTTTACTGTTTAATTGTAGGTCTAATCACAACTCTAATGAAACTTTTTTATAGTTTTTCTGCTGAGGTTTGGTATATTTTTTATTATTACTTAAAATTACTTGTACATGAGAGCAGAATGTATTTCAATTGATATTTGAGGCCAGGCTGTGTAGAATTGGGTTTAGGAGGCGGTTCTCATCTTTCCCATGTTTTTATGTAAATTTTTGATTGGTTTTCAAGGGTATACATCACTCAAGAACACCTATGTGAAAAGTTCACATTTAACTAAGGAAATCAGAGATATTAGGTATGCAGAGACTTTATTGTGCATATAACCATTCAAAAAATATTTTGTATTTTATAAACATTTAGGGTCTGTTATTCCTGGACAATAACTCTTATAACATCTTTATTTTTTCTTTAAAATCTTCTGTTTTTAAATTCAGGTTTCAACCATATCAGGTCTATGATTTTGCATTTTAGCAGAGATTTCTTATGTTTCAAGTACTGATGATGAGGAGAACTATTTATTTTCACAGCCATCACTCAGTGCTGGCTTTCCAATTTTGAACTTGTGTAAATTGTGGTGTCTTGCTGCTGCTGATGGAAAGAAAGTCTTTCTTCATTGGTCATGTGTATGACAAGCAAAATCAGCATGCCTGTAATCTGCTTTTCATTGCAAGCAACAGGAGAGTGCCATGAATTTGCAAAGGCATTCATGTCATTTGCAAATTGAGTTACTGTCAGTGATAATATCTGCTTACTGAATGATCTCTCAGTTTCTTCTTGCTGTTTCTGTATATATTTTGAAGCTCAAGGGTGGATAGGTATATGTTTGCAGACCATTAGCAAAAAAAAAACATTTTTTTAATGTCTGTTCAATGAATTTACCTTTTCATTTCAAACAACTTTCTGAAGTTCATGCCCTACACAAAAGTCCATAACACATCCATTACTCAGCTTTGAAACTTTGTATAATTTTTGTCTTTCAACATGAAGCTAGTGACAAGAGGATATTACACACTGGAAAACTGTGCTCCTCACATCACTATCAGGCTCTTGTTTCATCCATCACATTCACTTTCTTGGAACATCTTTGTGGAAAGCTGTGATACTGACCTGTATTCTGCATCCTCCAGGACCTGCTATAAAGACCCTGGGCATTGTCACGCAGAAACTTGTGTCTGAGAGGTATGAGTCACTTCAAGAAGATAAACCCTTATGTCAAGGCAGATTTCCCAGATATTTGTACATTTAAAAGTAAGTTGAGGATCCAAGATGGCTAACTAGAGGGGGGCTGCATTCCTTGTTGCTCCGTAACTCTGGTTTTAAGCACAGGATATCTGTTTCTTGGTGAGGCAGTTTTTGCTGCTTATCGATTCCCTGCAGTTTACTTAATTTATCTGCTGTGATCACCTGCAGTCTGCCAGCATATAGATGCATTTTTTGAGTGCAGATTGCTCACTGCAGGTGCCTATCATCCCCCATTTGCCTGCCTCTCCCCTGTTCATCGCCTGCCTTACACCTTTCCATTACCCAACACATGAAGTTCACCTCTCGGTTGTCCAACAACAGTCAGCAAACTGATCACCTACTGCCAGTGGAGCACCAGCTGCCTGCTGTTGCTGGAAGTTCACTCTTACAGTACCTGCAGGTTTGATTACACATGACAGCTGCATTTTGAGACAGGATCCAGGCCCCATAGGACCCCTGGACAGACTGAGCCTTGTCTCCAGGATCCCTCAGCCCAACTGATCACACCCTGCCTCTGGGGCCCTCACATCGACTGACTGCTCCCTGCTGCCATGATCCCCAGAACAACTGACTGTGCCCTATCACTGGGACCTCAGACTGACTGATTGCACCCGGGCTCCAGGATCCCATGACCACACCAAAAACACCTGAACTCCAGGACCCCTGCCTGACCAACCACATCATGCCTCCAGGACCTCCTGCTGACCATGGCCATACCTGAGCTGCAGCTCCCAATTTGCTCACACATTTTGAAGCCAGAGTGACCATCTTCAATAATCCTGGAAGCCCTAGCTCCAATCTTTAGTTGGGGCAGAACCCATCCTGAGATACCTGCTGGAAGCTTGAAGCTCATTGTCAGGTACCTCTCATGCATCAGGCTACTGAATGTGGGGGTTTCCGGGACCCCCAGCCTTAGGCATGGTCAAGATGGTGCCTGACGCTGAGCCAAAAGCGGCCAGCTATACAGTAAACAACCAGCAAATTCCAATGATTGGCTAGTTAACGATGTGACTAGAGCATGCCCCCCTCGTGTACCCATCCTATGCTTGCAGCTGTCCGCGTTTACCTCGTGTACTCTGCCCTGATTGGTTGAAGTGTATATAAGCCTGGTGGGTGGGAGAGTGGGGGAGAAGAAGCGGAAGAAGGGGAGAAGCGGAAGAAGCGGCGGCGGCGGCGGCGGCGGCGGCGGCGGAGGCGGAGGCGGAGGCGGAGGCGGAGGCGGAGGCGGAGGCTGGAGCTGAGCTGGAAGCTGGGAGTGCGTGGAAGCTAGGAGTAAGAGAAGTGTAGGAGAGGAACTATGCACAATAAACTTCCAAAGCTTCAGACATTTGTCGTGTCTCTCTCTGCGGCCAGAGGGGACGCGATAACTGAACACTGGAAGGTTTCATTACTATATGACTGTTATTCTATAGATTTTCTTTTTTCTCCTTATTGAAAAAATTAAGTTTTTATTTCTTTACTTTCCTGCTCTTTTTTCCTTTTCTTTACCTATTCCCCAGAGTCTCTTTCTCCCT
This sequence comes from Sciurus carolinensis, assembly GCF_902686445.1. Lineage (NCBI taxonomy): Eukaryota > Metazoa > Chordata > Mammalia > Rodentia > Sciuridae > Sciurus > Sciurus carolinensis. The sequence continues at coordinate 2,855,409 of NW_025920125.1, read as the reverse complement.
TTTTTGCGTGCTAACATCCAATTTCTTTTGATTAGACTCAAACTTTCTATTATCTAGAACTTCTGTATATTCTTTTCTTATCTCATTAACAGCCACATTATACATCCCTCTGCATCCTCTTTGCCCTCCATTTGAAACTGCAGACCTTATTGCAAATCTGTTTGTTTTACTGAAGATAATATTTGATCTCATTCTGTTTATTATGACAATTTTGCTATTGTCCTCATAGGGGCTATTTGGTCTAGGATTGCATAGTGTCTGAATTGGGCACTGCTAATATTGATCTCCCCTTAAAGAAAGGGTTTTGGGAACCTATAGAGCCACCATAAGCCTATCAGGGGAAATCTACAGTACCCCAGATTAGCACTGCTAGAGGGGAAGATGCATGAACAACATGAAAGGACAAGGAAAGAAAATGATCCAAACAAATCTAGATTCTATATTAATAGAATCCAATGAGAGTATGTTAGAAGAAATGTCAGAAAAGGACTTCAGATTATACATGATTAAGGTGATTCAGGAAGCAAAGGATGAGATAAGAGAGCAAATGCAGGCAATGAATGATAATACCAATAAGCTGAAAGAGCAACTGCAGGAAGCAAAAGATTATTTCAACAAAGAGATAGAGATTCTCAAAAAAAAAAAAAAAAAAAAAAACAGGGAAATCCCTGAAATGAAGGAAACAATAAACCAAATAAAAAACTCAATGGAAAGTATCACCAAAAGATTAGACCACTTGGAAGACAGAATCTCAGACAATGAAAACAAAATATTTAATCTTGAAAATAAAGTTGCCCAAACAGAGAAGATGGTAAGAAATCATGAACAGAATCTCCAAAAACTATGGGACATCATACAAAGACCAAATTTAAGGATTATTGGGATTGAGGAAGGCACAGAGATACAAACCAAAGGAATGAGCAACCTATTCAATGAAATAATATTGGAAAATTTCCCAAGACTGAAGAATGAAATGGAAAATCAAATATAGGAGGCTTACAGAACACCAATTGCACAAAATCACAACAGATCCACACCAAGGCACATTATAATGAAAATGCCTAACATTCAAAATAAAGATAAGATTTTGAAGGTCGTTAAAGAAAAGCGTTAGATTACATATACAGGGAGACCAATATGGATAGCAGCTGAGTTCTCAACACAGACCCTAAAGGCTAGAAGGACCTGGACCAACATATTTCAAGCTATGGAAGAACATAGTTGCCAACCAAGAATCCTATACCCAGTAAAACTAACCTTCAGATTTGAAGATGAAATAAAATCCTTCCATGATAAACAAAAGTTAAAATACTTTACAAATAGAATGCCTACGCTACAGAATGTTCTCAACAAAATATTCCATGAGGAGGAAATGTAAAACAACAATGTAGGTCAGCAAAGGGAGGAACTACTTTAGAGAAAAACCACTCAAAGGAGAAACCAAGCCAACTTAAAAACCAAAAATAAGCCAAATGACTGGGAATACAAATCATATATCAATAATAACCCTGAATGTTAATAGCCTAAACTCACCAATCAAAAGACATAGACTGGAAGAGTGGATTAAAAAGAAAGACCCAACAATATACTGCCTGCAAGAGACTCATCTCATAGAAAAAGACATCCACAGACTAAAGGAGAAAGGATGGGAAAAAACCTACCACATACATGGACTCAGTAAAAGAGCAGGGGTTTCCATTCTTATATAAGATAAAGTGGACTTCAAGACAAATTTAGTCAGAAGGGATAAAGAAGAACATTTCATAGTGCTTAAGGGAACCATAAATCAGGAAGACATAACGATAGTAAATATTTATGCCCCAAACAATAGAGCATCTCTGTACATAAAACAAATTCTTCTCAGTTTCAGGAATCACATAGACCACAACACAATAATTCTGGGTGAATTTAACCCACTGCTGTCACCACTAGATAAATCTTCCAAACAATAACCAACCAAAGAAACCATAGAACTCAATAACACAATCAATAACCTGGACTTAATAGACATACATACAATATTCCATTCATCAATGAGTAGGTTCACTTTCTTCTCAGCAGTACATGGAACCTTCTTGAAAATAGACCATATGTTATTCCATAAAGCAGCCCTTAGGAAATGCAAAAAAATAGAGATACTGCCTTGTGAAAAAGAAACAAAATAAATAATTCAAAAACTTGAAAAAACACAGTTGGTTCTTTGAATAGTAAACAAAATAGACAAACCCTTAGCCACACTAACAAAGAGGAGAGAGAAAACTCAAATTACTAAAATTCATGATGAAAAACGAAATATCACAACAGACACCACTGAGACACATAACATAATGAGAAGTTACTTTGAAAATCTGTATTCCAACAAAATAGAAGCTATGAATGACATTGACAAATTTCTATAGACATATGCTCCTCCCAAACTAAACCAGGACATACAAAATTTAAACAGATCAATATCAAGCAATGAAATTGAAGAAGCTATTAAAAAACTGCCATCCAAGAAAATTCCAGTACCAGACAGATTCTCAGCCAAGTTCTATAAGACCTTTAAAGAAAAATTTATTCCAATAATGCTCAAAGTACTCCAGGAAATAAAAAAGGGGGATAAACTACAAAACTCATTCTATAAAGCTAACATCACCCTCATACCCAAATTAGGAAAAGTCTCATCAAGGAGAGAAAATTTTAGACCAATATCATTGATGAATATAGATGGAAAGACCTTTAACAAAATATTGGCAAACTGTATCCAAAAACATATTAAGAAAATCGTGCACCATGATCAAGTGGGGTTCATCCCTGGAATGCAAGGATGGTTTAACATCTGTAAATCAATAAACTTAATCCATCATGTCAATAGACTTAAGGATAAGAATCATATGGTTATTTCAATTGATGCAGAAAAAGTGTTCAACAAAATACAACACCCCTTCATACTCAACACACTAGAAAAAATATGGATAGTAGGAACATACCTGAACATTGCAAAGGCTATTAATGGTAAGCCCATGGTCAACATCATTCTTACTGGAGAAAAAGTGAAAGCATTCCCTTTAAAAATGAGAAGAAGACAGGGATGTCCTCTTTCACCACTTCTATTCAACATTGTCCTCAAAACTCTAGCCAGAGCAATTAGGCAGACTAAAGAAATTAAAGTGATACGAGTAGGAAAAGAGAAACTTAAGTTGTCACTATTTGCTGATGACATGATTTTATATTTAGAGGATCCAAAAATATTCTCTAGAAAACTTCTAGACCTCATCAATGAATTCAGCAAAATAACAGGCTATAAAATCAATACACAAATCTAAAGCATTTTTATATGCAAGTGATGAAACAGCTGAAAGGGAAATGAGGAAAACAACTCCATTTGTGATAGCCTCAAAAAAAAAATACTTGGGAATCAATCCAACCAAAGAGGTAAAAGATCTCTACAATGAAAACTTCAAAACATTGAAGAAATAAATTGGTGAAGACCTGAGAAGATGGAAAAATCTCCCATGTTCTTGGATAGGCTGAATTAATATTGTCAAAATGGCCATACTACTAAAGTGCTGTACAGATTCAATGCAATTTGAAATAAAATCCCAATGATGTACCTTACAGAAATAGAGCAAGCAATCATGAAATTCATCTGGAAGAATAAGAAACCCAGAATAGCTAAAGCAATCCTTAGCAGGAAGAATGAAACAGGGGTATTGCAATACCAGAACTTCAACTATACTACAAACCAATAGTAACAAAAACAGCATGGTATTGGCACCAAAATAGACAGGAAGATCAATGGTACAGAATAGAGGACATGGACACAAACCCAAATAAATACAATTTTCTCATACTAGACCAAGGTGCCAAAAATAAGCAATGGAGAGAAATAGCCTCTTCAAAAACAAGTGCTGCAAAAACTGGAAATCAATATGCAACAGACTGAAACTAAACCCCTATCTCTCAGCCTGCACAAAAATCAACTTACAACAGATCAAGGACTGTGAGATCAGACCAGAGACCCTGCAGATTATAGAAGAAAAAGTAGGTCCAAATCTTCAACTTGTTGGCTTAGGATCAGACTTCCTTAACAGGACTCCCATAGCAGAAGAAATAAAAGCAAGAATCAATACCTGGGATAGATTCAAACTAAATAGCTTTCTCTCAGCAAAGAAAACTATCAGCAATGCAAAGAGAGAGCCTACAGAGTGGGAGAATATCTTTGCCACTCATACTTCAGATAGAGCACTAATTTCCAGAATATATAAAGAACTCAAAAAACTCTACACCAAGAATAATACAAATAACCCAATCAACAAATGGGCTAAGGATATGAACAGATGCTTCACAGAAGATCTACAAGCAATCAACAAACATATGAAAAAATGTTCACCATCTTTAGTAATAAGAGAAATGCAAATCAAAACTACACTAAGATTTCATCTCACCCCAATTAGAATGGTGATTATCATGAATAAAATCAACAATAGTTTTTGGAGAGGATGTGGGGAGAAAGGTACATTCATACATTGCTGGTGGGGATGCAAATTAGTGCAGCCACTCTGGAAAGCAGTGTGGAGATTTCTTAGAAAAATTGGAATGGACCCACCTTTTGACCTAGCTATCCCACTCCTCAGCCTATACCAAATGACTTAAAATTATCATACTACAGAGATACAGCCACATCAATGTCCATTGCTGCTCAATTCACAATAGCCAGAATGTGGAACCAACCTAGATGTCCTTCAATTGATGAATGGATAAAGAAACTGTGGTATATATATATATATATACAATGGAATATTACTCAGCTATAAAGAATAATAAAATTATGGCATTTGTAGGTAAATGGATGAAATTAGAGAATATCATGCTAAGTGAGATAAGCAAATCTCAAAAAACCAAAGGACAAATGATCTCACTGATAATCAGATGATGACACATAATGGAGGATGGGAGGGGGACAAGAATGGAGGAAGGAGGGACTGTATAGAAGGAAAAGAGGGGTGGGAGGGGTGGAGGGAAAGAAAAAATAACAGAATGAATCAAACCTCATTACCCTATGTAAATGTATGATTACACAAATGGTATGCTGTTACTCCATGTACAAACGGAAACAACATGTATCCCATTTGTTCACAATAAAAATAAATTTAAAAAATAAAGTTAAATTAAATTAAAAAAGCAAAGGGAATGCATATAAAAAAACTCACTGACATGCATGCCTTCTGCATTTGTTACTTAAATACAAAATAAAAATTTCTAAGTTTATCCTTGTATAAGTTTTTTATGTTGTTTAAGAGACTATCAACATTCAGGAAGTATTAAATTACAATAATATGTTTCCTATTTTGCCATGATTTCTATATTGTATTGGTTCTTTTCAGATATATATGACAATTGAATGTATTTTGATACATTATACATATATTAAGGACAACTAATTCTAATTAGGAGCCCATGTTTTAAAAATATTTTTAGTTGTAGAGATGGATTCAATACATTAATTTTATTTATTTTTAAGTGGTGCTAAGGATCAAACCCAGTGCCTCCCACATACCAGGCAAGTGCTCTACCACTGAACTACAGTCCCAGTCCAAGTTTCCCATTCTTCTGATTTCACATTATGTGGAGATTCTCTTGTGTATTCATATATGAATATAGAAAATTTATCTCTGTTTTGAGCTACTTTTTTTTATTCTCATCCTCCATTCTTTCGCTTCATTTTCTTTTGTCTATTGAAATGAATTTTAAATTCCCCTCCTTACTGTTACCATTGACATATCAGAGGGAAAATTAAGTCTTTGCTTTTTGGGACTGGTTAATTTTACTTAGCATTACAGTCACCAGTTCCCTCCATTTTCCAGCAAATGCCATAGTTTTATTCTTCTTTATTGCTGGGGTATATTCCATTATATGTATATATACCAAATTTTTTAATTCATTCATCTGATAAAGGGCAACTAAGTTGGTTTCATAGCTTTGTTATTGTAAATTGAGCTGCTACAAACATTGAAGTGGTTGAATTAATGGAGTATGCTGGTTTTAAGTTTAGTGGGTATGTATGGAGGAGTAGGATAACTGGGTTAACTGATGCTATCTTTCCAAGGTTTCTGAGGAATCTCCATACTGCTTTCTGGGATGATTGCACAAATTTACAGTCTCACCACAATGTATAAGTAAAGCTTCTCCTCACATTTTGGCCAAGATTTATTGTTACTTGTCTTCTTGATAATTGCCATTCTGACTAGAGTTAAAGGGACTCTCAGAGCAATTTTAAATTGCATTTCTCTAATTGTCAGGGTTTTTGGACATTTTTCACATGTTTCTTGATCATTTATATTTCTTCTTTTGTGAAATGCAGGTTTGATACTTTTCCCCATTTGTTGATTGTTTTTTTTTTTTGTGGTTTGTATGTTAAATTTCTTGAAATCTTTATATATCCTGGAGATTAAACCTCTGAGGTACAGGTGGTAAACATTTTCTTCCATTATGTATGTTCTATGTTTATGTTCTTGTTTTCTTTGCTGTGAGGAAATTTTTTAGTTTGATACTATCCCATTCGTTGATCCTTTACTTCTTGTGTTTTAAGAGAATTTTTTGTGGAATTTGGCTCTAAGTTCACTAGATGGATCTGAGTCTACATTTCCTTGTAGAAGGCACAGGGGCTTTAGTCTAAGGCATAGGTCCATGATCCACTTTGAGTTTTGTGCAGGATGAGAGATAGAATTTAAATTTCTTTCTACTCCATATGAATTTGCAGTTTTCCCAGCACCATATATTGAAGAGGCTATCTTTTCTCCAATATACATTTATGGCATCTTTTTTCTGATATATTTTGTGTACCTTTGGATCAAATATACCTGTATATAGATTTAAGATATTCAACATAATCTCTAGATTTTCTGATTTTCTTTTCACTTGTGTTTCCAGAATGATGGGATATATCTTGAATTCAGTTTTATAAAATGGAAATTGAAATGAACAATGAGTTTATTTCTGAAGTTGTATATGGTGCTCATTTTGAGACCACAGATCAACCATGAAGGATTTATTGGGTATTTTCATTCATTCAAAAAGTGACAAATAACTTTTAGAAAAGGGGGCAGTCTTAAGGGAGAGAGTGGATCCACTCAACGAGAAGAGAGAGGGACAATGTACCTCTCCTGCACTCCAGTTTTAATGGGAACCCTAGAGAAGTTTTCAGAGAGTACAGCACAAGTTCACCTCTTGAATTTTTACTGACAGAAGGTGACACCAGACTTTTACATCTCCACTATTATGGAAATTCTAGGTCAACTTGGCCCAGGATGACTGGTTCTAATTGGATTTCCAACCACACATTCTTACAGATTTTATGATTAGGAGGAAATGTCCTTATCACCCAGAGTTTCAAAGTCTGGTCACAAAAATCTACTCCTTCAGGGTAACTTGGGTTCCCCTTATCAACAATATTTTGGGGCTGCATTTCTCCCCTGCAGCAAAGAGGTAGCTTTCTAGGAATTCAATATATCCTGTCTACAGAGTTCAGGCAGAGCTACTGATAAATTGCTTCTTGGGAATAAAAGAATGTGGTGGCCAGTAGAGTTGGTCCATTTGATTGAATTATTATACACAACATTTAGCTTTTATAATGTCAGAGATGTCCTCATGAGCTGTAATTAAGATATCTTTAGAGATGAAATTATTCTTTCAATTACAATTTCATAAATGTGAATTCAGTATTATTTTCCATGCTTTGGACATACTGAAAATGAAATCAGAAGAAAATTAGAGATTTTGTATATTGTTTAAATTTCTGATGCCAGTATAATTAACCTAAAGGGACACAAAATGTGCGAGGAAAAAAAAAAAAACACCCAACTACTCAGAATGTGCTATTGATTTGGGTATACTCCAAGATATGCTCTGAGTGTGATGAGTGGAAATGACGAGCTTAGAATTCTGTTTGGAGGAGGGTCACTGACTGATCTAAGACAGGTGCCATCACTGACTAGGCCACCTGATAGCTGTGTCAGTTGATAGTAAGTATGCACCTCAGAGGGGAGCTCTAATAAGTCTTGGAAGTGCCTTGTAGAGATGGTGGAAGAGATCCTAAAGATTTCTGCTACTTAAACTTAGTACATTCCACTCCTAATAAGACTATGGTCTTGTAATGTTCTGATAATCAGAGCCACAGTATTAGATCTTTGGAAGAGAATGTAGTAAGAAAAATCTTTTGAATTTGTTCTTTACTGTATTTCCTGAGCCTCTGAAAACTTCATATAATGATCTGTGAATGAGAAAGCAAAACACTTCACTTATACATGTATACAAAATTGTATCCACCTCTTACAAAGGGCACATAATGACTCATGCCACTTATATGGAATCCCACCCTGCCAAGATCCATTATTGTAGTAAATATGTTTGTATACCTAGGATTGGAACTTTTAAACAGCACTTAGAACATAATTCTCTTGAGGAAAACTGTCATGTGTGCTATTGTTCATGGCAGGTTTGGAAGAACATAGAAGGTCAAAAATATGGCACATTTGATTCTCACTTTTTCATAAATCTTAGACACAGTTTGATCCAATGACACATACAGACAGAAGAGAACAGATTCTAAAAAGAAAAAAAAATATCTTATGTACCTCTTCATTAGACATGGTACTTTAGCAAAGTATGGGGTAGAGAGATGTGACCAAACACTTAACACCATATGTACTTCCTAGAGAACTCTGATAATTATAGTTTTTAGCTACCTATCATCTATGCAAAGAAATGAGAATAGAAATCAAGAAAATTTTAGAAATGAACAACAGAAATAAAACATATCTAAATATTTTGGATACTAGGAAAGCAGTTCTAAGAGGATAATTTGTAGCACTGAGTGTCTAAATTAAAAAATAGATTCCATCATGGTACACACCTGTAATCCCAGTGACTCAGAAGAATGAGGCAGGAGGATTGTGATTTCAAAGCCAACCTCAGCAAAAGTAAGGTGCTACGCAACTCAGTGAGACCCTATATCTAAATAAAATACAAAATAGGACTGGGAATGTGACTCAGTGGTCAAGTGCCCCTCAGTTTAATCCCCAATACCAAAAAAAAAAAAATCCAGATGCATGAACATATGCACCACCTCAAAGTCTTAGAACAAATCAGTAAAAGGCAGTAATTAATTAAAATTAGAAGTGAAATCATTGAGGTGCTGGGAAAAATGGAAAGTCACATGTAACAAAATTAAATTAAACCTTTATCTCTCACCATGCACAAAACTCAACTCACTATGGATCAAAGATTTAGACACTAGTACAGAGACCCTGTTACTACTAGAAGAAAAAATAGGGCAAAATCTTCACCCTGTCAGTCTGGAATCTGACATCCTTAACAAGACACCTAAAGTGCAAGAAGTTAAATCAAGAATCAATAAATGGGATGGACTCAAACTGAAAACTTCCTTTCAGCAAAAGAAAAAACCATTATTGTGAAGAGAGAGCCTACACAATGGGAGAGAATCTTTACAACATGCACCTCAGATAAAGCATTAATCTCTAAGATATATAAAGAACTCAAAAATCTTAACACCAAAAAAAAAATAACCAACTCAAAATGGACTAAGAAACAAAAGACACTTCACAGAAGAAGAACTACAGTCAATCAATAAATACATAAAAAAATGTTCAACATTCTAGCAATTAGAGAAATGCAAATCAAACCTATACTTAAGATTTTATCTCACTCCAATCAGAATGGCAATTATAAAGAATGCAAGCAACAATAAATTTTGGGATGTGGAGGAAAATGTTCACTTATACATTGCTGGTGGGAATGCAAAATAGTACAACCATTATTGAAATCAGTATAGAGATTTCTCATAAAACTTGGAATGAAACCACCATTTGACCCAGTTATCCCACTCCTTAGTTTATACCCAAAGTACTTGAAAACAACATATTACAAGTGACACAGCCACATCAATGTTTATAGCAGCTCAATTTACAATAGCTAAACTATGGAACCAACCTAGATTCCCTTCAACAGATGAATGCATAAAGAAAATGTGGCATGTGTGTGTGTGGAATATTACTCAGCTTTAAAGAAGAATGAAATTCTTACATCTGTTGGTAAATGGATGGAGTTAGGGGATATCTTGCTAAGTGAAATAAACCAAACCCAAAAAAACTGTAGGCTGAATATTTTCTCTGTCATATGGATGCTAATTCACAATAAGTGGCAGGGGGGATAGTGAAGAATAGAGTTACTTCAAATTAGGTAGAGGAGAGTGAAGGAATGGAAGGGGGTCTGGCATAGGAAGGATAGTAGCATAAAACAGACATTATTACCTCACGTACATATATGACATCATGACCAATGGAATCCTACAATCTGTATAACCAGAAAAATTATAATTACACCCCAATTATTTATGATCTATCAGAAGGTATAAATGCATTCTACTGTCATGTACAACTAACTAGAACAAATTAAAAACATTTTTAAATGAAGTGAAATTCTTGAGATAGAGAATAAGAAAACAACAAACAGGATCAATGTAATGAAGAATTTGTTCTTTTAAAAGATAAAGTAGATTGACAAATCCTTAGCCAAACCAATGAAAATAAATGTGAGAAGACTGAAGTCAACAAGACCAGACATAAAAAAGGAGATATTATCACAGACCCATCTGAAATCCAAATGTCTATCAAAACATAGTTTGAAAATTTATTCTGCAAAAAACTGTAAAATCTGGAAGACATTGAAAATTTCTAAATATATACCACCTACACAAATTGAAACAGAAAGGTATAGAAAATTTAAATAGAAAAATATCAAATAAAAAATTGAAACAGAAATTAATAGTATTCAAAAAAGAATGTCCCAGGACAGATGGACTCTCATTCAAATTCTACAAGATATATAAAGAATTAACACCAGTCTCTCTCAAATTATTCCATAAAATTCAAAGGGATTGAATACTCCCTTATACAATATATGAAGCCAGAGAGACCCTCATAACAAACTCAGACAAAGATTCATCAAGTAAAGAAAAGTACAAACTAATATAACTGATAAATATAAATGCAAAAATCCTTATTAAAATATTAGAAAACTGCCTTCAAAAATACATCAAAGAGATAAAACATTGTCTAGTGAATATCATTGTATGGATGCAAGGTTGGTTCAACATGCCCAAATCAATAAATGGAATTCACCACTTAAACAGAATTAAGAATGAGAATCACATAAATTCAATAGATGTTTGATAAAATCCAGTATCCATCCATGTTAAAAATGAGGCTGAAGCTAAGGATCAAATAACTTACCTCTACATTGTAACATTCACTTATGACAAACCCAAAGATAACATCTAATGAAATAGATAAAAATTGAAAACATGTTCTCTGAAGTCTGTGACACCCAAAAAATGTCTAATCTCACCTCTAGTACTCAATGCAGTCCTCAAAACATCAGCAAGTATAATCAGGCAAGAGAAGAAAATCACAGGGTTACATATAGAGAAAGGATAAGACCCTATATCCAGAAGACCCCCAAAAATTCCACCAAATACTTCTACAGTATATAAATGAGTTCAGCAAAGTGTGAGGATACAAGATCAACACCCATCAATCAATAGATTTCTGATATGTTAACAGTTATTCAGCTTTGCAGAAAAGAGGAAAAATATCATTTCCACAATAACCTAAAACAATATCTGGGAATTGATATAACCATGGAGGCAAAGCAACTCTACAATGAAGATTAAAGTATACTGAAGAAATAAATTGAAAAAGACCTTAGCAGATGAAAAACATCCCAAGTTCTTGGACAAGCAGAAACAGTATTTTCAAAATAACTGTGCTTTGATGCAATCCCCATCAAAACACCAATGTCATTCATCACAGAGTTAGAAAAAAAAATCCATGTATTGGGAAAAATGAGACCCAGAATAGACAAATTATTGTACTTGTAAAAGAAGGGAAGCAGTCAAACCTGATCTGATATTATACTACAGAGAAGGAGAAAAAAAAAACAGTATTGGCAAGGAAATAGATATAAAGTCCAAGGGAATAGAATAGAAGACACAGGTAAATCCACATGCTTGTAGCTATCTAATTCTTGCCAGAAGTTCCAAAAAATATAATGTGGAGAAAACAAAGCCATTTAAACAAATGGTGCTAGGAAAAATGAATAGATATACATAGAAAAATAAAATAGATCTCTACTTTTCACCCTGCACACACAGACCAGAGACATGAATTAGACAATAAACCTTGAATCTTCTAGAATAAAACTTAGGGTCAAAAGTCAAACAGGTGCCAGCACCAACTTCCTTAATAAGATGCCCAAAGTGTATGAAATAAAACCAAGAAAACCAAGAATCAATAAGTGGGATATCATCAAACCATAAAATTTCTGCACAACAAAGGGTATAATTAAGAATATGAGAGAGTCAACAGAATGGGAGAAAATCTTCATCAGCTAAAAACAAATAAACCAATCAGTGGGCAAAAGAACTAAAGAGAAACTTATTAAAAGAAGAAAAATTCCTGGTCAAAAATTGTATGAAAAAATGTTGAAAATCTTCTGCAGGTAAAAAAATGCAAATAAAAACTACATTAAGGACTTTTCTCACTCCAGTCAAAGGGATATTGAATACAAACATTAACAAATGATGGTGAGGTTGCGGGGGAAAATGTACAATTGTGCATTTTTTTGTGAGATTGCAGACTAGTACATCCACTCTGGAGAGTAGTGAGGAGATTCCTCAAAAAACTAGGACTGAAACCACCAAATGACTCAGAAACTTCCTTCCTCAGTTTTTTTTCAAATGATCTTAAATTGGTATAGCAATACTGATAGAGTTACTTTAATGTTCATAGCAGTAATATTCATATTAGTAAAATTATGGAATCAACCCAGGTGCCTGCAAATAGAAGAATGGATATATCTATGCCCAATGGAGTTCTACTCAGCTACAACAAAGAATGAAATTAGGGGATTTGCTGATAAATTGATGGAATTGGAGAATATAATGCTAAGTGAACTAAGCCAAACTCAGAAACTCAAAATTTGGATATTTTCTTTCATAGGCAGAATAAAGGACAGAGGGAAGAAATGAGAGAATAACAAAGATAACACAAAGATTAGTAATGTAGAAGTAGACCTAGAGACAGTGAGAATGAGGGGAGACAATGAAAAATAAATTTGCAAAAATTATATACATATCTAAATATACCACTGAGAATTTCATATTTATATATAAGTAAAATAGGACCAATCAAGTATGAATAGATGAGTGATAGGAAGTCTAGTAGAGGAGAGACAATGGGGAGGAGAGGGAGGATGGGAGGGAAAAGAGATGGATAGTGAACTGAAATCAAATTTCATTCATGAGTGAGTTTGTTGCAATGAATCCAACTACTATGTATAGCTATAAAGCTCTAATAAAAATGAAAATAAATTCTAATTGCTATCATATATTAATTGTGACTACTTTGATATGCTTAGTGCAGAATACACTCATTCTGTTGGTCTGCATTTACTAAGACTTCATAATATAGAAAGTTATAAAACCCTGATATTTCTTCAAAATTAATAATACTGCCCTTTAATTGCAATTGCCTAAGCATGAGAGGAACTACAATGATTTTCTCTAAGTGACTGAATAAACAAACTGTGGCATATGAAGAAAAAAATGAGAAGAGTTAGATGTTAAAAAATCAATTAGGGCTGGGTTTGTCACTAGAGGTAAAGGGCTTGCCTAGCGTGTGTGAGGCACTGGGTTTGGTCCTCAGCACCACATAAAAGAATAAGTAAACCAATAAAATAAAGTTAAAAAGTATTTGTTAAAAACTGAGTTGCTTTAATTCCAGAATATAATACTGAACACACTTTCATGGAAAATAACAATGTCATAATGCAATAAGAAATATATTCTTTTGAAAAATACTAATGACATGGTGTTCAAGAAAAATATGATTTTTAAAAAATGATTAAAGTTTTCCATATGGACCAAGAATATTGTGCTTTGTTTTCCAAAAATTAAGATAAGTTATATAAAAATCATTTTTCAGAGCCTTAATGCATAAAATATTTGAAATTTATTTTTAAACATAATTTTTGAAAATAACTTTAATTTAGGTCCACCAAAATAACAAACAATTGGTTAGTCTTAATATGTCTTTTTAAAGCTTACTTATGTATAATTGATTTGAAGACAGCTTTCATTATCAAACTGTTCCTGTTTTGCTGTAATTGTATGGTATTAATAGGTTTTTGTTTTAGGATTACTTTACTATTTTATTTTATTCACAATCAACTTTTGGAGAATATTTGAAATTAAAATAATTGGATGCCTAACACATCTAATTGGCTGCCTAACACACGTGTTTTGTGTTGGGGTCTCAGAAAATTTTAGAACTGAAAATGTTTAAAAAGTATGTTACTTGAATTTCACAATAATTTTTCAGGGTGTTCAACCTAAGTGCCCCAAAACTGAGAGCTGCATGTTGTTCATCAGCAGTACAGTGGGCTTACATTTCAGGACCCCAAGCACCAGCTCAACCTTCTTTACATCACACCCACCATGCTATACTTCAGATATTGGCAAAACTCGGGTAGTCCCGTACATTGTGGCCATCTACAGCTAGCATGATTTATGTTTTGCTAGTAATGTTTTGTTGGTTTTAATTGACAGATTTACAAGCCCAAATTGTTTCTTACAACTTATTTCTTCCTATAAATTTTCTCATGTATTGTCCAATAAAACTTAATTGAGCAAAATAAAAAGTGCATAGTTTGAGTTAAAGTAAATTTATAAAATTACCACATGTATCAAGAAAAGGGGATAGGAAGGATAGTAGAATGAATCAGACATTACTACCCTGTGTACATATATAACTGTATGACCAGTGGGATTCTACATTATGCATAACCAGAAGAATAAGTAATTACACTCCAAAATATATGATATATCAAAGTGCATTCTTCAGTCATTTGTAACTAGTTAAAATAATTTAAAAATTAAAAGAGGAAATGGTTACCATCACCCATTCTAACAAGTATCACCTCTGTCCTGAAGTAACAACCATTCTGAATTCAGTTGATATATTCATTTTTATGACTTGGCAATTTATATTAAGTATCATACATTCTGTATTCTTGTTCATCTAGTTTAATTTTCTTGTCAAATATAGCTGAAATTTTTTTCAGTACTATACTGTATCTGAATATATCACAGGGTATTTATCCATTATACTTTTGATGGACAGCTAAGTTATTTCCAGATTTTGACTGTTACAAGTAGTGTGACCATGCACACTTGTGATAAGGAGAAAAATGTAAGAGCTAAGAGTATCTGCTTTTAATCTGAAACTTCCATAAAAGTGGGGGTAAAATTTCCTAAAACTATTCTCCTCCTTCTGTGTGAATCTGCCAAATTATATCACTCAGAATGGGATGCTTTCTGCCCCTTCAAATAGGAACTTACCTAAAGAAAATACCTCAAGTGTAAGGAAGCAGGAATACCTTTAGAAACAATTGAAATCTACAATGTTAGACTATGATGATCTTTTAAACATTAGAATGCAGTATTTTTGTAAGAAAAGGTTATTTATGCCAATCATAAAGCAGAGGAGGAAAGTACCTTTAAAACTAGTTTTTTTTTAAATAAATATTAAGTAAAAGAATATCTGACTGGCTTCTTTCCAAGTCACTGAAACTTCTTGATGTTTGGTCTTCTCACATGTAAACATTGTCCTGCAGACTGATTATTTTTCAGAATCTTTGAGTTATGATATTCTACTTTATTTGGGTAGCCCTACACATTTTAAAACTTGAAAATAAGAATCTTTAGCTTACAGCACATCTTTGTCTTGTTTCATTCAAGACTATATTTGTATATTTATAATATTTACCCATGGCATAATCATACAACACATAAATTAGAATACTGGTTTATCCCTGCTTCTCTTTCCCCACCTTCTGTTCACCAAGGTGAAAATGAATCAGTATCTTATATATATAATTTTTATGTTTTATTTACAAGGTACAAATATTGTGTACTGTATACTTATGTATTGATCTAATATTTTACTATTTTGTTTTTAGTTGTTTTTAACTGAAACATGGCAGCATACCAGGTGTGATGGCACATGACCATAATCCCAGCATGTAGGATGCTAAGGCAGGATTGTGAGTTCAAAGCCAGCCTCAGCAACTTATCAAGACCCTAAGTGATTCCCTGTCTCTAAATAAAATTTAAAAAAGGGTTGGGGATGTGACTTAGTGGTTAAGTACCCCTGAGTTCAATCCTTGGTACCAAAGTAAATAAAATAAATAAAAAACAAAATGGCATCATATGAAGTTAAATGATCATACTGAAGAGTGATTGTTTGTAAAGTTATCATACTGAAGTATCATGGTGTATATAATCTTTGTGGACATAAGTTTTGTCTTGAAATATATCGCTAAATTCAATAAAAATGTGCACATGTATTTGCCAAAGAAGACTCATTCTAGAATGTTCATAGTGAGCAGTTTATCATAATTCCAATGTGGATCTAGTTCAAAGTCCATCAACTGTTATGTGAAAAAATGAATTGTAATCAGTTCACACAATTGAACCCTGTACATCAATATTCCTGAAATATCCCATGTCACACTACAAAATGGACATTTTCTTCACAAACTGATAAACTTTTCCTTCTGCCCCATTTGTTGGTTGTTTTGTTGTATTTATTTATGGAGAAAGAATTTTAAAAATTATTATTTGACCACCAAGATAGTAAAATTTGACACAAGAATCATGAGTGAAATAAAACTCTAGTGGGTGAAATTTTAGGGAGCAACCAGATATTTACAGAGTCCTATATATCCCCACACAAAACATTTGTGCAATACAAAGTTTAAATAATAGTGTATTTACTATTGGACCATCCTGGTAGATATTCATTAACCAAACAATGGGTCAACATTGATCAGTTATAGAATCAATTGCATTACATAACTGCATAATTTCTTGTGCTGTGTGATTGAGGACCTTAGATATTTACTCACTCTTGAGTGGATGTTAACTTTAGATTCTAGCAGATGTCAAATATTCCCAGAGGATTTTCCCATTTCGTGGCCATATCTGTCAGTGCAGCAGGAATATGCTGCATTGTAAGAACATGGCATTGAATTTGTGATATTCCATATCAGATTGCATAACTTGAATCCATTCATGAGGAAACATCACAAGATCCTAAACTGAAGAAAAATCTACAGAATTACTGAAATACATTTTCAAAAGTGTAAATGCCAAGAAGAATCCAGAAAGATTAAGGAATTGTCTCAGAATAAAAGAGGCAAAAGAAATAAATCCAGTAATGGAACTTAAAATTGCTCAATTTTGTATTCATTTTGGTTATAAAGAACATTGTTGAAATAATTCTGAATAAGATTTGTGGGTTAGAAATTTATAATGAACATTTTTTAGTCTGATTATTTCACTGTAGATAAATAATTCTTTGTTTATAGAAATACAAATATTTAGCAATAAAAAGGAATCATGTCTGCAACTTAGAAATGGTTCAAAAAAGAGAAACTTTGTTATATACCTATGTTTATATTTATTAGAACAAGAGGTAGAAAATAAAGTTAATAAAAATGTTAATTTTGGGGGAATTCTTCCTAAGAATTCTTTGTCTTTCATTTACAAATATCTATAAAGCTGAAATTGTCCAAGTACAACACTTTTGACAGAAAAATAATTTTTTATAATATTAACAAGTAACAGTAAACTCAGTAAAATAAACTATGGGTCTGTGTAGTTACAAATAAATGAATTCATTGAATGTTGGCTGAATAACAATTACATAGTCTGTGGGGAAAATTATTTCCCCACAGAACACTAAATAATTATAAAGGAAAAGGATGACCCCACATAAGAGAAACACAGCAGATACCACCTTTAGTAATCAATGTTATTATTGGCAGTATTGGAGGAATTAAAACTATAGGGCACCTGATGGGATTTAAAGAGAAAAATCACAGTATCACTTTTGTCATACTCTTGTCAAAACTGTAATCTGGTTCCAATCATAAAAAAATCTATCTTAGGCAGTGGAAAAAGTCATCTTAGGCACATCCTACAAACATAATCCTTTAAAAGAGTCACATTAATGAAGGTTAAGGAAAGAATAAAGTATGTTTGAATCTGAAGATGTCTACAAAATACAAAATTATGTATGTTTCATGAAGCTGAATGGAACATTTTGTTACAAATGACAAAATCAGACAAGTAGCAAAACATGAAAAGAAACTGAGGATTCAGTTGTAGAAGGCAAAATGGTAGAATGTATTAGTTTTGACTTTTTCATTATGAAAGTGGTACTGTAGTTGTGTAATATGTTCTGATTTGTTGAAAATATTAATGATATCATAAAGGATGGTTTATGCCAGTCACTTACTCTAAAATCATTCAGTGAAAAAAAAGTACTTTATACTAGAAGCTGCAACTTTACTATTATTTTTCAAGATTATCTAAACAAAGAAAAAAGGTAAAAAGCATTAAGCACATATTTCTCTCCAGGAAAGAATGGTGCTTTTTATTAAAAGAAAAAAATAAATAATGCAAGTTCAATGACAGTATAATTTTAATATATTAAAACATCAGTGACTACAGTAATTGGCATACCAATACAAAGTTGTCTAAATTTCTAGGTCCATATTTGGTAACAAAAAATTTTGTAATACAATAATACATTTATATTAAATACATTTGAAGTGCATTTGCATTTTAAATTTTATTATAGAAGCAAAGAAATAGATTTGTGTTTTGAGAATTTTGCCATACATACATGATATAAACATATTTATTTCAATAAAGTTTTAAAAATATTATGGCAATAGTCTAGCAAATGCAATGTTTTCTATCATATCTACTTTTGCTTTAAACCTCTGTGTATTCTTGTGATGCTTCCACAAGTAGATCTTGTCTTGATTTTTTAGTAAATCTAAAGGCAGTCTTCTGTTGGTAAAGATTCAAATTCTGTAGCAAGTAGAGAGAAAAATAATTGTATTTGTAATCTCAAAGATTTCATAAGCCTGAATCAGAAAAACAAATTGAAAATTTTTCATTTGTTCATAAGAATAAAAAACACCTACATATGATCACATTATGAAGTTACTGTGAAAGAGTTTGCCCACAGAATTGTCACTGTGACTAAGTATCAGAACTTCAGGATTTCCATCTCTCCTTCATGAATACAACAATCATGTGCTAAGATACTATGACAAACACTAGGAAGACAAGATGGAGATTAAAAGAGGCCCATTTCTCAACAATTATATACTGGAAATTCCCATACAGAATAATGGACAGTATGATTTGTAGAGGATAGGAGAGTACTGGAACACAGAGAAAGGAATTCTGGGCCAATTTTGTGGCAGTGTAGAAAGTCCTTCTCTGAAGGTGCTGTATCAATTGACACCTGAAGGATACAGAGAAATTATGATGGGAAGAGATACATGCAGTGAGAGATGAGACAAAACACTTGTAAGCAGTCCAGTGTGAGTAGAAGCCAGAGCAAAATGACAGTAGTGTGAATGGGAAAAGAGAAGCCTGAATAACTTGATAAGAACCCAGTTGATTTGGGTATTTAAATTTCTTGCTAAGAAATTTCAAACTTTTATTGAGGGTAAAGGGAAACCAGTGCCAAGGTCATGAACAGGGTGATGCTTGACTAAGTGCTACCAGGTGAGTCTGGGCTTTCTGCCATAAATCACAGAAAATGGGTGATGCCTTTTTTTAATGAATATTTTCAGTGTATAGGCCAACAGTTTCATAGTAGGGCAGATGTGTAAAAAGACGCAGTTTCAAACTTAGGATTTTTACCTTGTTGACTGCCCAGATTTGAAAGGAATATATAGCTCTTTAATTGTAACTGATTCTTTTCAGAAGTTAGAACAAACATTTTTTAAACATTTGGCTCAATGGTTATATGCTTGATTAGAAATGTGTGGAAATAATTCCAACTATTTTGCTAAGTGTCACCATTTAGAGGTTTTATTTATTATTTTTGTATGAAAGCAACTCTCTTACTAATTCTCCAAGAAGGTTCTAAAGTAGATTATGGAACATAATAAGTACTCTTGTGATAATAATGTGATGTTTAATGACTACATTTTTTAGATGTAAAAAATTTTTTTTGACAAATTTCCCAGTCTTGTTCTTCTTGGTTAATTAAAATTATTATAAATAAAATTCTTACTATTGCATTTAATTATACATAGTAGTGGTATTAGTTATTGAAATTTCAAAGATGACCATAAAATAAATTGATTACTCTTCCTCCCTGGTGCCTTTTTTCTTATCCTCTCTTCCCCTGACATTTGAAGGCATGCTGCAGTGATTATAGAGACATATCTGTATCTTGATAGAAGAGTGCTTTTTGAAGACTCTCATTAAGGCTAGCATGATTTGAAAAATAAATACCCTACAGGGTAATCTACAACCTATTAAATTTTAAATAAACTAGCCTATGAGGCAGCAAGTAATAAACATTCCTTTCTCCTAGATATGTTACGGGAAAGTAGTTGACACCACAAAAGTTTCTTTGCATCGTGTCTACCTTTACACACTCATTCATCATTGTCTTATAAAATAATAAATCACATGATTATTCTAGTAAGAACTAATGAGACTATCTTGTGTTTGCATTGTGATTAACATATTACAGAAATATTAACTTTCATTTTCTTTTTACAGATTCAATTTTATGACTCTGAAGTGATTCAGACCTGATTCTCCCAATTTTTAAAAAAGTATTCATGTAAGCTAATAGAGAGTCAAAATATGTATCACCAACCTATGACATTGTAATTTATGTATTAAGTGTTCCTGTTCAATTAGTTCACTGCAATGGTGTTTTATGAGGCTTATATTTGTTCTTCTAAGATTTTGTTAGAACACAAAGCCAAACAAACAAACAAACAAAAAATAGAGTGAGGCCTATTTTAACATAGGCATTTGCTAATTAATGTGAATTAAAATCATCAAAACACCATCAAAGCTCTAAACCAAGGTGGAATAAAACTGACTGTTTAGCAATGACACATAATCAAAAGAAGATGCTATCTTTTATTTATATACTTTTCAAACAGACATTTCACTGCTGTAATATTCCCACCTATCAAAAATATTTGAACATTATAAAAATATCTTAAAATGCATCCAAAGTGGTTGAAAATCTTTTTCTTATCAACTCTTAAGTAGATAGAGTTCATCATTTTTGGAATAAAACTTAAACATCCCAAAGAAGTCTTAGTATGAAGAAAATCACATGGTGGGAATGCAAGATTCCTGTTACATCCCAAGAGAGTTGGGGATAGTGCTCAATGTACATAAGATGGTAGATAAGAAGAGTATAATTGATTCTTCTTTACAGTAATAGCTTCTTGAAGACTCCTGATATCACTGCCATCTTAAATATGAATCATCTAAGAGCTCCTTGTTTTACAAAATGAAATACATGCTTAATTCAACTATTTAAAATATATTATAACAGCACTAACAGTTCAGTAATAAACATATTGTACCAAAAGTATGATAAATATTATGTAAGTAAAAACAACTAAAGATGTATTTGCATTGAAGAACATGTCAAAACATTTTAGCAAAAGCAGAAATTAAACCATTTTAGTGTTACTTTACTGAATTTATAAAATTACTTAATATTCCTTTACATTATAAACCTTCATATTGGTGAAATTTATGAGTACCCATCATACACTTATGAATAGGGGTGAAAACCTAGGGGTGGTGCAGGATAAATGAAAGTGTTAAAAGCTCAGACAAACTAAAATCACACAGAAGGTATGTCAATTACATCAATATCTATCTTCAATTATAGACAGTGATATTCATTTTGAAAACTAATTTAAATGCAGCATTAAAGAAAGTTCAAATTATCACTTCAGTTTTATTTATTGAATACAGTTAACAAGTAAGCTTCTCTTAAAAATGAGATCTCCAGTGAGATGTCCAGCAACTTTTAAAAATTAAAAAATGTGTTTGTTTTCTTAATATATTGTGACCTTTACTTAAATTTCACAACTCAATTAAACAGTTCAGTATTTCAGCAAATCAAAGCAAGATTAAAAGAAATCAAATCTGAAATCCAAAAGAGAAGCAAAATGTAACTAATCTCAGCCAATTAGACCTCAATGCTTTGACATGAAGGTTCACAGTTTGAGGTAGGATTTACTAGATTTTCTTTTAATAAAACTTTTGTTGGGTACCCAATTATATGTAATCCAATGGTGACTTGGGACAGAACTTGTACACAGAGGACCATATGAAGTTTGGCTCTGCTGTTTCTCCATAACGAGTTTGCTAGTATAACCCTCATGTAGGTTTTTGGATTCTTTGAGAATTGCACAATTAATTAGTGTTTCAATTTTTTCCCTGAGTAACATGCATTATATAAAAAAAAAAATCCTCACACTGTTCCTCCTGTACATAAATCCTGCCACTCTCATTAGTCTGGAAATGGAAATTCAGTGCCAAATTAATGAACTATAGATGAGTGCAACTATCTTTGTGTTAGAAGAGTCTTTATCCTTTTCATTAGAGTAATTGAGTTTTGAAGAAAAGTATGAGCAAGTTATTATGGACAGATGCAGTAAATTAATTTGAATAAACTACAGTGTTGCTGCAATTCATCACATTTTCCCAATTTATGGTAATAACAAGTAGAGCCTTTTCAATAGTTGAGAGGTCAACAGCTATTTTAGACAGCTTTTTCTCATTTAAGTCAAATTGACATGAATATAATTAAAATTACCAACTAGAAATATACAAAATTTTAGTGAAGGAAATCTATTATGAAACACAGCATCTGCATTTCAGTCCAGTTGGGAAATCTGTAAAGAAATGTTAAGTGAAAGTAGGTATAAGCATTTATATATATATATGTTTTATCACAATCTTAGAATATGGCAACAGGAAGTCATGGAGATGATGTGTATTCCTAGTTGAGCATGTGCTTACCATGTGCAAATCTTTGGATTCAATTACCAGCACCAAAAATAGATGTTGCTGAGAATATGGTTCTGAGCACATGTGGCTACTAAAAATCTGTAATTCAACCTCTTAAAACTTCACAGTTCTTTACTCAAAATTAAGCATCTATTAGGTTCAAGGTTTTTGATATTTTTCCTTTATTAAATTTTAAAATCAGTTCTATGTAGCACTAAGTCTGTGTTTAATTGGCATGTAACTGTACATATTTATGAGGAAGAGTGATATTTTTGAAATATGTACATGATGTATAAGAATCAGAGCAGAAAAATTGGAAGACTTCTTACTTCAAACAGAGGTGATTTATTTGTGTTGGAAAAGAGGTATACATTGTTTTGGGGGAAACAAGGTTATGTTTCTGTGTTGAGACAGAAAACATTTATGTGAATTTTTACTTTATCTAGATGCAACATTTAACCATAATCAAATATCATTTTAAGTATTCCTTCAAAGATACTTAAAACAGTTTACTTGCTTGATACTTCTTTTTGCTATTATTTATGTTGACATTTTTCCTTTAAATGATTATTTTCATTGAATAATTTTATATTTCTCATTTTTAGCAGGAGCATGTATCTTTCAGTCTGAGTTTGAAAGTGTTTTATAATATCATGAAATTGGTTTTGGATATTAATGAATGCATTATTTTGCTTTTCTTCTTTTTTGTGAAGATCACGCAATAGCTGTCAAAGTGGTGCAATTTTACTATGGAGTTCAGATAATCTCTCCTTTATAGAAGATTTCTGCTCTCTGCTGTATTCACTCATTTTCCTTTGTTCATTTTGACACTTGCATTCCATCCCCTTCATTTGGCACTTTATTTGTTTCAGAAGTCTTTTTTTCTTGTTATTGTCCTTTCTCTGAGGTTATCTCTTTTCTGACCAATCTCATTTTCTTTTTTTTTGTTATTATTATTGTATACAAATGGGATACATGTTGTTTCTCTATTTGTACATGGAGTCAAGGCATACCATTTGTGTAATCATACATTTACATAGGGCAATGATGTTTGATTCATTATTTTTCCCTTCCCCCCCACCCCTCCCACCCCTCTTTTCCCTCTATACAGTCCTTCTTTCCTTCATTCTTACCACACTCCTTATCCCTAACCCTAAACCTAACCCTAAACCTAATGCTAACACTTCCCACCCCCCAATATATTTCCTCATCCACTTATCAGCGAGATCATTCATCCTTTAGGTTTTTGAGATTGGCTTATCTCATTTAGCATGATATTTTCCAATTTCATCCATTTGCCTGCAAATGCCATAATTTTATCATTCTTCATTGCAGAGTAGTATTCCATTGTATATATGTGCCAGGTTCTTTATCCATTCATCAACTGATGGGAATCTAGGTTGGTTCCACAATATGGCTATGGTGAATTGAGCAGCAATGAACATTGATGTGGCTGTATCTCTGTAGTATGCTGATTTTAAGTCCTTTGGGTATAGGCCTAGGAGTGGGAGAGCTGGGTCAAATGGCGTTTCCATTGCAAGCTTTCTGAGGAATCTCCACACTGCTTTCCAGAGTGGCTGCACTAATTTGCAGCCCCACCAGCATGTATGAGTGTACCTTTTTCACCACATCCTCGCCAACACCTATTGTTGCTTGCGTTCTTGATAATCGCCATTCTAATTGGGGTGAGATGAAATCTTAGGATAGTTTTGATTTGCATTTCCCTTATTACTAGGGATGTTGAACATTTTTTCATATATTTGTTGATTGCTTGTACATCTTCTTCTGTGAAGTGTCTGTTTATTTCCTTAGCCCATTTGTTGATTGGATTATTTGTACTCTTCGTGTAGAGTTTTTTGAGTTCTTTATAGATTCTGGAAATTAGCGCTCTATCTGAAGTATGGTTGGCAAAGATATTCTCCCACTCTGTAGGCTCTCTCTTCTCATTGCTGATAGTTTCCTTTGCTGAGAGAAAGCTTTTTAGTTTGAATCTATCCCAGTTGTTGATTCTTGCTTTTATATCTTGTGCTATGGGAGTCCTGTTAAGGAAGTCTGATCCTAAGACAACAAGTTGAAGATTTGGACCTACTTTTTCTTCTATAAGATGCAGGGTCTCTGGTCTGATTCCGAGGTCCTTGATCCATTTTGAGTTGAGTTTTGTGTAGGGTGATAGATAGGGTTTTAATTTCATTCTGTTGCATATGGTTTTCCAGTTTTCCCAGCACCATTTGTTGAAGAGGCTATCTTTTCTCCATTGCATATTTTTGGACCCTTTGTCTAGTATGAGAAAATTGTATTTATTTGGGTTTGTGTCCATGTCCTCTATTCTGTACCATTGATCTACCTGTCTATTTTGGTACCAATACCATGCTGTTTTTGTTACTATTGCTTTGTAGTAGAGTTGAAGATCTGGTATTGCAATACCCCCTGCTTCCTTCTTGCTACTTAGGATTGCTTTAGCTATTCTAGGTTTTTTATTCATCCAGATGAATTTCATAGTTGCTTGCTCTATTTCTGTAAGGTACATCATTGGGATTTTAATTGGAATTGCATTGAATCTGTATAACACTTTAGGTAGTATGGCCATTTTGACAATATTAATTCTGCCTATCCAGGAACATGGGAGATCTTTCCATCTTCTAAGGTTTTCTTTAATTTCTTTCTTTAGTGTTCTGTAGTTCTCATTGTAGAGGTCTTTCACCTCTTTTGTGAGATTCATTCCCAAGTATTTTATTTTTTTCGATGCTATTGTGACTGGGGTAGTTTTCCTAATTTCTCTTTCTGAGGATTCATCACTTATGTACAAAAATGCTTTGGATTTATGAACATTGATCTTGTAACCTGCTACTTTACTGAATTCACTTATGAGTTCTAAAAGTTGTCTGGTGGAATTTCCAGGTTCCTCTAAATATATAATCATGTCGTCAGCGAACAGGGATAGTTTGAGTTCTTCTTTTCCAATTTGTATCCTTTTAATTTCTTTGGTTTGTCTAATTGCTCTGGCTAGAGTCTCAAGGATGATGTTGAATAGAAGTGGTGAAAGTGGGCATCCCTGCCTTGTTCCAGTTTTTAGGGGGAACACTTTCAGTTTTTCACCATTTAGAATGATATTGGCCATGGGCTTAGTGTAGATTGCCTTTATAATGTTAAGTAAAGTTCCCACTACCCCAATTTTTTCTAGTGTTTTTAGCATGAAGGGGTGATGTATTTTATCGAATGCTTTTTCTGCATCTATTGAAATAATCATGTGATTCTTAATTTAAGTCTGTTGATATGGTGAATGACATTTATTGATTTCCGAATGTTGAACCAACCTTGCATCCCTGGGATAAAACCCACTTGATCGTGGTGCACTATCTTTTTAATACATATTTGTATGCGATTTGCTAAAATTTTGTTGAGAATTTTTGCATCGATGTTCATTAAAGATATTGGTCTGAAATTTTCTTTCCTCGATGTGTCTCTGTCTGGTTTAGGTATCAGGGTGATATTGGCTTCATAGAACGAGTTTGGGAGGGTTCCCTCCTCTTCTATTTCATGAAATACTTTGAGGAGTATTGGAATGAGCTCTTCTTTAAAGGTTTTGTAGAACTCGGCTGAGAATCCATCTGCTCCCAGACTTTTCTTTGTTGGTAGGCTTTTGATGACCTCTTCTATTTCATTGCTTGAAATTGGTTTATTTAAGTTGTTTATGTCCTCCCCATTCAGTTTAGGTAATTCATATGTCTTTAGAAATTTGTTGATGTCTTTGAGGTTTTCTGTTTTGTTGGAGTACAGATTTTCAAAATAGCTTCTAATTATGTTTTGTATTTCAGTCGTGTCTGTTGTGATGTTTCCTTGTTCATTCCGAATTTTAGTAATTTGAGTTTTCTCCCTCTTTCTCTTTGTTAGTGTGGCTAAGGGTTTATCAATTTTGTTTATTTTTTCAAAGAACCAACTGTTTATTTTGTTAATTTTTCCAATTGTTTCTTTTGTTTCAATTTTGTTGACTTCGGTTCTGATTTTAACTATTTCCTGTCTTCTACTACTTTTGGTATTGGTCTGCTCTTCTTTTTCTAGGGCTTTGAGCTGTAGTGTTAAGACATTTATTTGTTGATTTCTACTTCTTTTGTTGAATGTGCCCCATGAAATAAATCTTCCTCTAAGTACTGCTTTCATAGTGTCCCAGAGATTTTGATATGATGTGTCTTTGTTCTCATTTACTTCTAAGAATTTTTTTATTTCCTTCCTGATGTCTTCTGTTATCCATTCATCATATAATAGTGTATTATTTAATCTCCAGGTATTGGAGAAGTTTCTGTTTTTTATTCTGTCATTTATTTCTAATTTCAATCCATTATGATCTGATAGAGTACAAGGTAGTATCTCTATCTTCTTGTATTTGCTAACAGTAGCTTTGTGGCATAAAATATGGTCTATTTTAGAGAAGGATCCATGTGCTGCTGAGAAGAAAGTGTATTCGTTCTTTGTTGGTTGGTATATTCTATATATGTCCGTTAAGTCTAAATTGTTGATTGTGTTATTGAGATGTATAGTTTCTTTATTCAATTTTTGTTTGGATGATCTATCCAGTGGTGAGAGAGGTGTGTTAAAATCGCCTAGTATTATTGTGTTGTGGTCTATTTGATTTCTGCAATTGAGAAGGATTTGTTTGATGTTCGTGGATGAGCCAATGTTCGGGGCATAGATATTTATGATTGTTATGTCTTGCTGATTTGTGCTTCCCTTAAGCAGCATGTAATGTCCTTCTTTATCCCTTCTGACTAGTTTTGGCTTGAAGTCCACATTATCTGAAATGAGGATGGATACTCCAGCTTTTTTGCTGAGTCCATGTGCATGGTATGTTTTTCCCCATCCTTTCAACTTTAGTCTATGGGTGTCTCTTGTTATGAGGTGAGTCTCTTGCACTGGGCGGTCTGTTCCGAGAAGCTAGCCTTGAAAGGCACCTCCCACCGCAGGGGTCCTGGCTGCTTGGGGAGGTCGCTGGCTGTGTGGGAGGGGCCCAGCACCGGAGTGTGCAGGGCTGCCTGTGGAAGACTCTAGCTGCCCTGCCCTGCTCTGATAAGCCACCTCTATCTGGGCCTGCCACCCGG
This sequence comes from Sciurus carolinensis, assembly GCF_902686445.1. Lineage (NCBI taxonomy): Eukaryota > Metazoa > Chordata > Mammalia > Rodentia > Sciuridae > Sciurus > Sciurus carolinensis. The sequence goes on along the minus strand of NW_025920125.1, from coordinate 2,827,323 downwards.
GCCGAACTTCACCCAGTGGGCAGACTCACCCGTGGCTCTATTTTGGTCTCAGTCTCTCAATGCCTCCACTTCTTAACTCCTGGGTTCTGGAGTGACTGGGGATGCAGTTCCTCTCTAATTCGCCATCTTGGATCACCCCCCAATCTCATTTTCAAGGTCACTGTTTTTTATTTCAGACTTTGAATCTTGTTTGGAAGGAATATCACTACTATCTTTTAAGTTATATACATCAAAATTCTTTTCCTGTGAAATAAAGTCCCCATCTCTTGCTCTTTGGAAAGCAAGTTCTAGATGTATTTTTGGTGTTTGACTTTCAACACAGTGATGTGGGACAGCAGCCAGTGTGGCAGGGTATAATTTGATCTCTGTTTCTATTTTTTCTGCATTTTTCCTCACTCTCCAGTGTAAAATATTGCTTTGGATTTTCCACTTTTGGAATATCAAACTGTTCATTATCAAAACTGGAATTATGTTTTTGTAAGTGTTTCCTCATTCAGTCTGTGTATCCTTTGAAGGTCATTGCTCTTTTCTCTTAAAATTTTAGTAATATCAAGACATTTCTTTTTCTGGTTCTGATATTTTATTTTCTCTCTTTCCAGTCTCATCATAGAGCTATCTTTCATCCTATTATATTCATGCAATAGCTTTTTTTCTGTCATATCACTAGTAGAAATCTAAGTAAAATCAAGAATATATTTAGCTAGCATATAACAAAATAACATATAAAAATTTCCTCTAAAATTAGACAGCATCCTGAATATTTGTACAATGAAACTGTTGCAATAAATAGGTATCCCACTGGAGAAATATTAGGTTTCATCTTCAGAGCATATAAAAGTATTCACTCCCAAGAGTTCAAAAAGTTAATTCAAGAAAAGGGATCCATGAGAGTAAAAGGAAGTTACAATTTAAAGAATATCAAAATTGAAACAGTTCTAAAGTACATTAGATACAATGCATAGAATAAGTTATTACTAAATTTGGATGTAAAAGAAAATTTGTTCACTCTCTGACATCATATGTATATGACCAGTCCATGGTAAGAGACAGCTCTACATGTACTCAGGCACACAGAATTTTTCTAAGTTTCTTTCCCTGAAAATATTCTACTTATATTCTGTTGTTTAAAAAATGTTTAGGTAGTTATGAGAATTGCACACATTAATATATGAGAAAACTATGAAGAACACTAAGCATATCCTTGTTCATCAATGAATACAATTCTGGAAAGTAGGGTGAGGCCAAAAATATAGGCCAGTTATGAGATTGTCTCTAGGTCTTCCACCTGCTTCTAGTGCTCACCCACCAAGTCAGTTATTTCTATCCTTTGAATGTATACACACCAGAGAAGGCTTGTGTTGAAAAATACTAATGGTAAATAAGGTAAAATAGTAAAACTCTACTGCAAAAAATCCCTGTTTCTGCTCATTATAATCCATTTCTTTTTAGTGAGGTTTGAAACATAAGTGTGAAATATGAAAATCAACTGACCAACTTATTAGGAACAAGTACCAGTAGATTATTTCTAAGTACATTTTATGGTGCATCATTCTTTCCAAAAGTGATCTGTATAAAACAGGAGACTGCTTGCTGCAAAGGGTTTCTTTTTCTCAAAAGTAAGAAAATGGTATTCAAATCCAGGGTCTGTGCTGGCCACACTCTTCCTTTTTACTTAACAATGGGAATAAAAAGCACACCACTACATTAACACATCAAGGAAGTGATTTCACTTCCTCAAACTTGAAGATCTATTGTTAGAACCAATGGTTTTAAGATCATTGAAAAATCATCAATTATCATGAAAAATATTAAACGCATTTTCTCTGAATGAGGCCACTGCAAAAGCCACCACTGGACTGCTGCAGATAAATGGAGTTGAATTAAAAACATTAATTAATCCAATGGGAAAAAAATGCCACCCACACACCCTAAATATGCAACTTATGGTTATAATACATATATGGTTTTAAAATCCTCTATAATTCTCCATGATGGAAATAGTTAATGTTTAAACACACACACACACACACACACACACACACAAACACACACACACACACACACACAAACACACACACACACTTGAAAACAACAGAGGAAAATAATTCAGAAATCATTTCAGTTTTTGCCATGTCTGTAGGTTTTTGTTTGCAAAGATACTTTTCTTGAATCCCATCCTTTAAATTCTGTTCTCAAGAACCTGTTCTGATAAAATCTAGAGATTCTTTTTAGGAGGTTTTGGCCTCTTCCCAGCAGGGAATAGAAAGTAAAAATACCTTAATTAAGAGTGATATCTTCAAAATAAATAACCACTGAAAACAAGTAGATTTTTAAAACATATAAATCATTATCATACATTAATTACTCAAATTTCAACTGCATAAAAGACAGGAAAAAATTCTCTCTCAAGTAGTAAAAATATTCCTTAAATACAGGCAGAGATGCAATTGAGAAAAAGAATTAAAAAAAATTATTTGTTCTAATCTGCCATGCCTGACAGTAGAATGCTTTATAAATTTTGATAGATCATACATAAATAGAATGTAAATTCTCATTTTTTCTGAGTATATTATAGGATCACATCAGTCATGCAGTCATATATGTATATGAGGTAATAATTAAATATTTAACTAGTTTCAAATGTATATACTCTGTATCTTAATACAAAAAGCCTCCAGTTGATATTATTGTCAGTGATGAAACCTAATGTTTTTATTCAGGAAACAAATACTGAACATCTACCAAATGCCAAAATGTGCAATAATTAATTTTGCCACAAATGTCATCACTTAATTACAGGGTGAGATAGCATTTTGTTTTAAACCTAAGTAATAATCTCACACCCACATTTCAATGCTGTGGGAAAAATGCAGTGTATATACAATGAAGATACTGAAAGTTTATAATGCCTCACATTGTGGGAGATATCTGAAGTTTGTGGAAGTACATTCATGGAGATTTCATGTTGGTAAAATTTGTGAACAGCACATTTGTCAGATCATATCCCCATCATGAAGTGAAGCATGACTGCATACAGTATGCTAAAGGGATATTATAAATAAGTTCATTGAAATAAAATAAAAAATTTGAAACTTTATTGAAAACTCATTTACCTGATTTAACTTATTTCTTGTAGTACTTAATTCTGCATCAGTTTTGTAACAGATATTTCAAGTTTCTATTTCACTTCTTTATTATATTCATTTTCTTTTTCTTTTAATTGCTCCTTATTTTGTTCAAATAAGAGTTAATTTTTTCTTCTCTTCTCTTTTCCTAAGGCCCATCTGTAACAAAATATTTATCTTTAAATTTTCTTTTCCAGATAAAAGGAACTTTATTCAACTTTTTATGTTTCTTTTGTGGTAAGAGTTTTTACTTACCATGTTGAACATTATGTATTATAAACAACTCAAAATCCCATTTGGAACAAGACTAAATCTAATATTTAATCCAATAATAAAGAACATGAATTTTTTCAATAAAGAAGAAATTTTACTTATAAACTACAGTGAATTTGAATAAAATAATCAGTAATCACTTTCTATTTCATTTTTAAATGGAAGCTAGCCTTAAAACTAGCTGGGGGTCTAGCTCAGCACTAACATAACTACTTAGTTGAACTAACCCTTGGGTTTGATCCCAAACATCAGAAGACAAACTGTAAATGTTTAAAAACATGTTTATGGGCAGTGAAAAATGCCCATTTTATTATCTTTGAGATATATTTAAATTAACATAAGCTTTCTTGAGAGCAATTTAGAAAGCTTGATAAAATACCTTTTTAAAAAGTTTCTCTAAGCAAGTAATTCCACATTAAAAATA
>NW_025920125.1:2773124-2823001 GCF_902686445.1 Sciurus carolinensis | reverse complement strand
TGATAATTGCCATTCTGACTAGAGTGAAAGTGACTCTCAGAGCAATTGTAAATTGCAGTTTCTCTAATTGTCAGGGTTTTTGGACATTTTTCACATATTTCTTGATCATTTATATTTCTTCTTTTGTGAAATGCAGGTTTGATACTTTTCCCCATTTGTTGATTGTTTTTTTTTTGTGTGTGTGTGTGGTTTGTATGTTAAATTTCTTGAAATCTTTATATATCCTGGAGATTAAACCTCTGAGGTACAGGTGGTAAACATTTTCTTCCATTATGTATGTTCTATGTTTATGTTCTTGTTTTCTTTGCTGTGAGGAAATTTTTTAGTTTGATACTATCCCATTTGTTGATCCTTTACTTCTTGTGTTTTAAGAGAATTTTTTGTGGAATTTGGCTCCTAAGTTCACTAGATGGATCTGCGTCTACATTTCCTTGTAGAAGGCACAGGGGCTTTAGTCTAAGGCATAGGTCCATGATCCACTTTGAGTTTTGTGCAGGATGAGAGATAGAATTTAAATTTATTTCTACTCCATATGAATTTGCAGTTTTCCCAGCACCATATATTGAAGAGGCTATCTTTTCTCCAATATACATTTATGGCATCTTTTTTCTGATATATTTTGTGTACCTTTGGATCAAATATACCTGTATATAGATTTAAGATATTCAACATAATCTCTAGATTTTCTGATTTTCTTTTCACTTGTGTTTCCATAATGATGGGATATATCTTGAATTCAGTTTTATAAAATGGAAATTGAAATGAACAATGAGTTTATTTCTGAAGTTGTATATGGTGCTCATTTTGAGACCACAGATCAACCATGAAGGAATTATTGGGTATTTTCATTCATTCAAAAAGTGACAAATAACTTTTAGAAAAGGGGGCAGTCTTAAGGGAGAGAGTGGATCCACTCAACGAGAAGAGAGAGGGACAATGTACCTCTCCTGCACTCCAGTTTTAATGGGAACCCTAGAGAAGTTTTCAGAGAGTACAGCACAAGTTCACCTCTTGAATTTTTACTGACAGAAGGTGACACCAGACTTTTACATCTCCACTATTATGGAAATTCTAGGTCAACTTGGCCCAGGATGACTGGTTCTAATTGGATTTCCAACCACACATTCTTACAGATTTTATGATTAGGAGGAAATGTCCTTATCACCCAGAGTTTCAAAGTCTGGTCACAAAAATCTACTCCTTCAGGGTAACTTGGGTTCCCCTTATCAACAATATTTTGGGGCTGCATTTCTCCCCTGCAGCAAAGAGGTAGCTTTCTAGGAATTCAATATATCCTGTCTACAGAGTTCAGGCAGAGCTACTGATAAATTGCTTCTTGGGAATAAAAGAATGTGGTGGCCAGTAGAGTTGGTCCATTTGATTGAATTATAATACACAACATTTAGCTTTTATAATGTCAGAGATGTCCTCATGAGCTGTAATTAAGATATATTTAGAGATGAAATTATTCTTTCAATTACAATTTCATAAATGTGAATTCAGTATTATTTTCCATGCTTTGGACATACTGAAAATGAAATCAGAAGAAAATTAGAGATTTTGTATATTGTTTAAATTTCTGATGCCAGTATAATTAACCTAAAGGGACACAAAATGTGCGAGGAAAAAAAAAAAAAACACCCAACTACTCAGAATGTGCTATTGATTTGGGTATACTCCAAGATATGCTCTGAGTGTGATGAGTGGAAATGACGAGCTTAGAATTCTGTTTGGAGGAGTGTCACTGACTGATCTAAGACAGGTGCCATCACTGACTAGGCCACCTGATAGCTGTGTCAGTTGATAGTAAGTATGCACCTCAGAGGGGAGCTCTAATAAGTCTTGGAAGTGCCTTGTAGAGATGGTGGAAGAGATCCTAAAGATTTCTGCTACTTAAACTTAGTACATTCCACTCCTAATAAGACTATGGTCTTGTAATGTTCTGATAATCAGAGCCACAGTATTAGATCTTTGGAAGAGAATGTAGTAAGAAAAATCTTTTGAATTTGTTCTTTACTGTATTTCCTGAGCCTCTGAAAACTTCATATAATGATCTGTGAATGAGAAAGCAAAACACTTCACTTATACATGTATACAAAATTGTATCCACCTCTTACAAAGGGCACATAATGACTCATGCCACTTATATGGAATCCCACCCTGCCAAGATCCATTATTGTAGTAAATATGTTTGTATACCTAGGATTGGAACTTTTAAACAGCACTTAGAACATAATTCTCTTGAGGAAAACTGTCATGTGTGCTATTGTTCATGGCAGGTTTGGAAGAACATAGAAGGTCAAAAATATGGCACATTTGATTCTCACTTTTTCATAAATCTTAGACACAGTTTGATCCAATGATACATACAGACAGAAGAGAACAGATTCTAAAAAGAAAAAAAAAATATCTTATGTACCTCTTCATTAGACATGGTACTTTAGCAAAGTATGGGGTAGAGAGATGTGACCAAACACTTAACACCATATGTACTTCCTAGAGAACTCTGATAATTATAGTTTTTAGCTACCTATCATCTATGCAAAGAAATGAGAATAGAAATCAAGTAAATTTTAGAAATGAACAACAAAAATAAAACATATCTAAATATTTTGGATACTAGGAAAGCAGTTCTAAGAGGATAATTTGTAGCACTGAGTGTCTAAATTAAAAAATAGATTCCATCATGGTACACACCTGTAATCCCAGTGACTCAGAAGAATGAGGCAGGAGGATTGTGATTTCAAAGCCAACCTCAGCAAAAGTAAGGTGCTACGCAACTCAGTGAGACCCTATATCTAAATAAAATACAAAATAGGACTGGGAATGTGACTCAGTGGTCAAGTGCCCCTCAGTTTAATCCCCAATATCAAAAAAAAAAAAGAATCCAGATGCATGAACATATGCACCACCTCAAAGTCTTAGAACAAATCAGTAAAAGGCAGTAATTAATTAAAATTAGAAGTGAAATCATTGGGGTGCTGGGAAAAATGGAAAGTCACATGTAACAAAATTAAATTAAACCTTTATCTCTCACCATGCACAAAACTCAACTCACTATGGATCAAAGATTTAGACACTAGTACAGAGACCCTGTTACTACTAGAAGAAAAAATAGGGCAAAATCTTCACCCTGTCATTCTGGAATCTGACATCCTTAACAAGACACCTAAAGTGCAAGAAGTTAAATCAAGAATCAATAAATGGGATGGACTCAAACTGAAAACTTCCTTTCAGCAAAAGAAAAAAACATTATTGTGAAGAGAGAGCCTGCACAATGGGAGAGAATCTTTACAACATGCACCTCAAATAAAGCATTAATCTCTAAGATATATAAAGAACTCAAAAATCTTAACACCAAAAAAAAAAACAACTCAAAATGGACTAAGAAACAAAAGACACTTCACAGAAGAAGAACTACAGTCAATCAATAAATACATAAAAAAATGTTCAACATTCTAGCAATTAGAGAAATGCAAATCAAACCTATACTTAAGATTTTATCTCACTCCAATCAGAATGGCAATTATCAAGAATGCAAGCAACAATAAATTTTGGGATGTGGAGGAAAATGTTCACTTATACATTGCTGGTAGGAATGCAAAATAGTACAACCATTATTGAAATCAGTATAGAGATTTCTCATAAAACTTGGAATTAAACCACCATTTGACCCAGTTATCCCACTCCTTGGTTTATACCCAAAGTACTTAAAAACAACATATTACAAGTGACACAGCCACATCAATGTTTATAGCAGCTCAATTTACAATAGCTAAACTATGGAACCAACCTAGATTCCCTTCAACAGATGAATGCATAAAGAAAATGTGGCATGTGTGTGTGTGGAATATTACTCAGCTTTAAAGAAGAATGAAATTCTTACATCTGTTGGTAAATGGATGGAGTTAGGGGATATCTTGCTAAGTGAAATAAACCAAACCCAAAAAAAACTGTAGGCTGAATATTTTCTCTGTCATATGGATGCTAATTCACAATAAGTGGCAGGGGGGATAGTGAAGAATAGAGTTACTTCAAATTAGGTAGAGGAGAGTGAAGGAATGGAAGGGGTCTGGCATAGGAAGGATAGTAGCATAAAACAGACATTATTACCTCATGTACATATATGACATCATGACCAATGGAATCCTACAATCTGTATAACCAGAAAAATTATAATTACACCCCAATTATTTATGATCTATCAGAATGTATAAATGCATTCTACTGTCATGTACAACTAACTAGAACAAATTAAAAACATTTTTAAATGAAGTGAAATTCTTGAGATAGAGAATAAGAAAACAACAAACAGGATCAATGTAATGAAGAATTTGTTCTTTTAAAAGATAAAGTAGATTGACAAATCCTTAGCCAAACCAATGAAAATAAATGTGAGAAGACTGAAGTCAACAAGACCAGACATAAAAAAGGAGATATTATCACAGACCCATCTGAATTCCAAATGTCTATCAAAACATAGTTTGAAAATTTATTCTGCAAAAAACTGTAAAATCTGGAAGACATTGAAAATTTCTAAATATATACCACCTACACAAATTGAAACAGAAAGGTATAGAAAATTTAAATAGAAAAATATCAAATAAAAAATTGAAACAGAAATTAATAGTATTCAAAAAAGAATGTCCCAGGACAGATGGACTCTCATTCAAATTCTACAAGATATATAAAGAATTAACACCAGTCTCTCTCAAATTAATCCATAAAATTCAAAGGGATTGAATACTCCCTTATACAATATATGAAGCCAGAGAGACCCTCATAACAAACTCAAAGATTCATCAAGTAAAGAAAAGTACAAACGGGGGCGATCCAAGATGGCGGCCTAGAGGGAGACTGCACCCCCTGTCACTCCAGAACCCAGGAGTTAAGAAGGGGAGGCATTGAGAGACTGGGACTGAAATAGAGCCACGGGTGAGTCTGCCCACTGGGTAAAGCTCGGCCCGGGGGGGCAGGCCCAGATAGAGGTGGCTTATCGGAGCTGGGCAGGGCAGCTAGAGTCATCCACAGGCAGCCCTGCACACTCCGGCGGTGGGCCCCATCCACACAGCCAGCTTCTCCAGGTTCTCGGAACGGAACTGGCCCGCTGCTGAGAGCCTGTCTGACCAGAACAAGCTCCGAGTCCCGGAGCCAGTGCAGCTCAGTGTACTCTGGCACGCAAGCAGATTCAGGGTCCAGACAGGGCAGCCAGAGACTTCCCCAAGTAGTCTGGACCCCTGCAGTGGGAGGTACCATTCAAGGCTAGCCTCTCGGAGCTGACCGCCCAGTGAGAGACTTTCTACATAGAACCAGCCACAAGCCCCCGAACCAACAGAGAGCCTCGATCCGCAAACAACCTCTGGGATCAGGGCAGGGCAGCCAGACACCACTTCAGGCGGCTCTGCCCACTCCAGCTGCAGGCTCTCTTCTCGGGGTGATCCAAGATGGCGGCCTAGAAGGAGACTGCACCCCCTGTCGCTCCAGAACCCAGGAGTTAAGAAGGGGAGGCATTGAGAGACTGGGACTGAAATAGAGCCACAGGTGAGTCTGCCCACTGGGTAAAGCTCGGGCCCGGGTGGCAGGCCCAGATAGAGGTGGCTTATCGGAGCCAGGCAGGGCAGCTAGAGTCTTCCCAAGGTAGCCTTCCACACTCCGGCAGTGAGCTCCTCCCACACGGCCAGCTGCACGGTGCAGGCCCACAGTGAGAGCATTTCAGCACAGAGCCAGTTCCAAATCGTGGAACCAGTAGGGGGCTAGGGGCAGTTTTCTTCGGATACGTTGCTTTATCAGATTCCTCCAAGACATCAGGCTACTGAAGGCTGAGAGGTGATACACTGGAAATCTACAGGGACACTATAAGCCAATAGCGGAAAACTGCAATATCTCTGGGTCCCACTGACAACTGACCAATATGAGAAAACAAGGGAAGAAAATGTCCCAAACAAACCTAGATACTACATCAATAAAACCCAATGACAGCACAGCAGAAGAAATGTCAGAAAGGGAGTTCAGAATGTATGTAATTAAAACGATCAGGGAAGCAAATGAGGAGATGAAAGAGCAAATGCAGGCATTGAAGGAGGAGATAAAGAGCAAATGCAGGCATTAAATGATCACACCAATCAACAGTTAAAAGAACAAATACGGGAAGCAAGAGATCATTTCAATAAAGAGTTAGAGATACTGAAAAAAAAACCAAACTGAAATACTTGAAATGAAGGAAACAATAAACCAAGTTAAAAACTCCATAGAAAGCATAACCAATAGAATGGAGCACCTGGAAGACAGAACCTCAGACATTGAAGACAAATTATTTAATCTTGAAAGCAAAGTTGGCCAAACAGAAAAGATGGTAAGAAATCATGAACAGAATCTACAAGAATTATGGGATATCATGAAAAGGCCAAATTTAAGAATTATTGGGATTGAGGAAGGCTTAGAGAAACAAACCAAATGAATGAACAACCTATTCAATGAAATAATATCAGAAAATTTCCCAAATCTGAAGAATGAAATGGAAAACCAAATACAAGAGGCTTATAGAACTCCAAACATACAAAATTACAACAGACCCACACCAAGGCACATTATTATGAAAATACCTAACATACAAAATAAAGACAGAATATTAAAGGCCGCGAGAGAAAAGAATCAAATTACATTCAGAGGGAAACCAATAAGAATATCAGCAGATTTTTCAATCCAGACCCTAAAAGCCACAAGGGCCTGGAACAACATTTACCAAGTCCTGAAAGAAAACGGATGCCAACCAAGAATCTTATACCCAGCAAAACTTACCTTCAAATTTGACGATGAAATAAGATCCTTCCATGATAAACAAAAGCTAAAGGAATTTACAAAAAGAAAGCCAGCATTACAGAACATTCTCAGCAAAATATTCCATGAGGAAGAGATGAAAAACAACGATGCAAATCAGCAACAGGAGGCGCTAGCCTAAAGGAATAGCCAAATAAAGGAGAAATCAAATCATGCCAAAAACAAATATGAGTCAATTGACTGGGAATACAAATCATATCACAATAATAACCCTGAATGTTAATGGCCTGAATTCATCAATCAAAAGACACAGACTGGCAGATTGGATTAAAAAGAAAAATCCAACAATATGCTGCCTGCAAGAAACTCACCTCATAGAAAGAGACAACCATAGACTAAAGGTGAAAGGATGGGGAAAAACATACCATGCACATGGACACAGCAAAAAAGCTGGAGTATCCATCCTCATCTCAGATAATGTGGACTTCAAACCAAAACTAGTCAGAAGGGATAAAGAAGGACATTACATGCTGCTTAAGGGAAGCATAAATCAGCAAGACATAACAATCATAAATATCTATGCCCCGAACATTGGCTCATCCACGTACGTCAAACAAATCCTTCTCAATTACAGAAATCAAATAGACCACAACACAATAATACTAGGCGATTTTAACACACCTCTCTCACCACTGGATAGATCGTCCAAACAAAAATTGAATAAAGAAACTATAGATCTCAACAACACAATCAGCAATTTAGACTTAATGGACATATATAGAATATACCATCCAACAAAGAACGAATACACTTTCTTCTCAACAGCACATGGATCCTTCTCTAAAATAGACCATATTTTATGCCACAAAGCTACCGTTAGCAAATACAAGAAGATAGAGATACTACCTTGTACTCTATCAGATCATAATGGATTGAAATTAGAAATAAATGACAGAATAAAAAACAGAAACTTCTCCAATACTTGGAGACTAAATAATACACTATTATACGATGAATGGATAACAGAAGACATCAGGAGGGAAATAAAAAAATTCTTAGAAGTAAATGAGAACAAAGACACATCATATCAAAATCTCTGGGACACTATGAAAGCAGTACTTAGAGGAAGATTTATTTCATGGCGTGCATTCAAAAAAAGAAGTAGAAATCAACAAATAAACGACTTAACACTACAGCTCAAAGCGCTAGAAAAAGAAGAGCAGACCAATACCAAAAGTAGTAGAAGACAGGAAATAGTTAAAATCAGAGCCGAAATCAACGAAATTGAAACAAAAGAAACAATTGGAAAAATTAACAAATTAAATAGTTGGTTCTTTGAAAAAATAAATAAAATTGATAAACTCTTAGCCACACTAACAAAGAGAAAGAGGGAGAAAACTCAAATTACTAAAATTCGGAACGAACAAGGAAACATCACAACAGACACGAGTGAAATACAAAACATAATTAGAAGCTATTTCGAAAATCTATACTCCAACAAAACAGAAAACCTCGAAGACATCAACACATTTCTAGAGATATATGAATTTCCTAAACTGAACGAGGAGGACATACACAACCTAAATAAACCAATTTCAAGCAACTGAAATAGAAGAGGTCATCAAAAGCCTACCAACAAAGAAAAGTCCAGGACCAGATGGGTTCTCAGCCGAGTTCTACAAAACCTTTAAAGAAGAGATCATTCCAATACTCCTCAAACTATTTCATGAAATAGAAGAGGAGGGAACCCTCCCAAACTCGTTCTATGAAGCCAATATCACCCTGATACCTAAACCAGACAGAGACACATCGAGGAAGGAAAATTTCAGACCAATATCCTTAATGAACATCGATGCAAAAATTCTCAACAAAATTTTAGCAAATCGCATACAAGTATATATTAAAAAGATAGTGCACCACGATCAAGTGGGTTTTATCCCAGGGATGCAAGGTTGGTTCAACATTCGGAAATCAATAAATGTCATTCACCATATCAACAGACTTAAAGTTAAGAATCACATGATTATTTCAATAGATGCAGAAAAAGCATTCGATAAAATACAGCATCCCTTCATGCTCAAAACACTAGAAAAAATTGGGGTAGTGGGAACATTCCTAAACATTATAAAGGCAATCTACGCTAAGCCCATGGCTAATATCATTCTAAATGGTGAAAAACTGAAAGCGTTCCCCCTAAAAACTGGAACAAGGCAGGGATGCCCTCTTTCACCACTTCTATTCAACATCGTCCTTGAGACTCTAGCCAGAGCAATCAGACAAACCAAAGAAATTAAAGGGATACGAATAGGAAAAGAAGAACTCAAACTATCCCTGTTCGCTGATGACATGATTATATATTTAGAGGAACCTGGAAATTCCACCAGAAAACTTTTAGAACTCATAAGTGAATTCAGTAAAGTAGCAGGTTACAAGATCAATGCTCATAAATCCAATGCATTTTTATACATAAGTGATGAATCTTCAGAAAGAGAAATTAGGAAAACTACCCCATTCACAATAGCATCGAAAAAAATAATATACTTGGGTATCAATCTCACAAAAGAGGTGAAAGACCTCTACAATGAGAACTACAGAACACTAAAGAAAGAAATTCAAGAAAACCTTAGAAGATGGAAAGATCTCCCATGTTCCTGGATAGGCAGAATTAATATCGTCAAAATGGCTATACTACCTAAAGTGCTATACAGATTCAATGCAATTCCAATTAAAATCCCAACGATGTACCTTGCAGAAATAGAGCAAGCAATTATGAAATTCATCTGGAAGAATAAAAAACCTAGAATAGCTAAAGCAATCCTCAGTAGCAAGAGCGAAGCAGGGGGTATTGCAATACCAGATCTTCAACTCTACTACAAAGCAATAGTAACAAAAACGGCATGGTATTGGTACCAAAATAGACAGGTAGATCAATGGTACAGAATAGAGGACATGGACACAAACCCAAATAAATACAATTTTCTCATACTAGACAAAGGTTCCAACAATATGCAATGGAGAAAAGATAGCCTCTTCAACAAATGATGCTGGTAAATCTGGAAAACCATATGCAATAGAATGAAATTAAAACCCTATCTATCACCCTACACAAAACTCAACTCAAAATGGATCAAGGACCTTGGAATCAGACCAGAGACCCTGCATCCTATAGAAGAAAAAGTAGGTACAAATCTTCAACTTGTTGGCTTAAGATCAGACTTCCTTAACAGGACTCCCATAGCACAAGAAATAAAGGCAAGAATCAACAACTGGGATAGATTCAAACTAAAAAGCTTTCTCTCAGCAAAGGAAACTATCAGAAATGTGAAGAGAGAGCCTACAAAGCGGGAGAATATCTTTGCCAACCATACCTCAGATACAGCGCTAATTTCCAGAATGTATAAAGAACTCAAAAAACTCTACACGAAGAATACAAATAATCCAATCAACAAATGGGCTAAGGAAATGAACAGACACTTCACAGAAGAAGATGTACAAGTAATCAACAGATATATGAAAAAATGTTCAACATCCCTAGTAATAAGAGAAATGCAAATCAAAACTACCCTAAGATTTCATCTCACCCTAATTAGAATGGCGATTATCAAGAACACAAGCAACAATAGGTGTTGGCGAGGATGTGGTGAAAAAGGAACACTCATACATTTCTGGTGGGGTTGCAAATTAGTGCAGCCACTCTGGAAAGCAGTGTGGAGATTCCTCAGAAAGCTTGGAATGGAAACACCATTTGACCCAGCTATCCCACTCCTTGGTCTATACCCAAAGGACTTAAAATCAGCATACTACAGAGATACAGCCACATCAATGTTCATTGCTGCTCAATTCACCATAGCCAGATTGTGGAACCAACCTAGATGCCCTTCAGTTGATGAATGGATAAAGAAACTGTGGCATATTTATACAATGGAATATTACTCCGCAATGAAGAATGATAAAATTATGGCATTTGTAGGCAAATGGTCGAAATTGGAGAATATCATGCTAAGTGAGATAAGCCAATCTCAAAAAACTAAAGGACGAATGATCTCGCTGATAAGCGGATGAGGACATATAATGGGGGTGGGAGGGGTTAGCATTAGGTTTAGGGTTAGGTTTAGAGTTAGGCTAAGGAGAGCGGTAAGAATGACGGAAAGAAGGACTGTATAAAGGGAAAAGGGTGGGAGGGATGGGGGGGAAGGGGAAAAAAAAGAAACATCATTACCCTATGTAAACATAAAAAAATAAATAAAAAAAAGAAAAGAATACAAATGAAAAAAAAAGAAAAATACAAACTAATATAACTGATGAATATAAATGCAAAAATCCTTATTAAAATATTAGAAAACTGCCTTCAAAAATACATCAAAGAGATAAAACATTGTCTAGTGAATATCATTGTATGGATGCAAGGTTGGTTCAACATGCCCAAATTAATAAATGGAATTCACCACTTAAACAGAATTAAGAATGAGAATCACATAAATTCAATAGATGTTTGATAAAATCCCGTATCCATCCATGTTAAAAATGAGGCTGAAGCTAAGGATCAAATAACTTACCTCTACATTGTAACATTCACTTATGACAAACCCAAAGATAACATCTAATGAAATAGATAAAAATTGAAAACATGTTCTCTAAAGTCTGTGACACCCAAAAAATGTCTAATCTCACCTCTAGTACTCAATGCAGTCCTCAAAACATCAGCAAGTATAATCAGGCAAGAGAAGAAAATCACAGGGTTACATATAGAGAAAGTATAAGACCCTATATCCAGAAGACCCCCAAAAATTCCACCAAATACTTCTACAGTATATAAATGAGTTCAGCAAAGTGTGAGGATACAAGATCAACACCCATCAATCAATAGATTTCTGATATGTTAACAGTTATTCAGCTTTGCAGAAAAGAGGAAAAATATCATTTCCACAATAACCTAAAACAATATCTGGGAATTGATATAACCATGGAGGCAAAGCAACTCTACAATGAAGATTAAAGAATACTGAAGAAATAAATTGAAAAAGACCTTAGCAGATGAAAAACATCCCAAGTTCTTGGACAAGCAGAAACAGTATTTTCAAAATAACTGTGCTTTGATGCAATCCCCATCAAAACACCAATGTCATTCATCACAGAGTTAGAAAAAAAATCCATGTATTGGGAAAAATGAGACCCAGAATAGACAAATTATTGTACTTGTAAAAGAAGGGAAGCAGTCAAACCTGATCTGATATTATACTACAGAGAAGGAGAAAAAAAAACAGTATTGGCAAGGAAATAGATATAAAGTCCAAGGGAATAGAATAGAAGACACAGGTAAATCCAAATGCTTGTAGCTATCTAATTCTTGCCAGAAGTTCCAAAAAATATAATGTGGAGAAAACAAAGCCATTTAAACAAATGGTGCTAGGAAAAATGAATAGATATATATAGAAAAATAAAAATAGATCTCTACTTTTCACCCTGCACACACAGACCAGAGACATGAATTAGACAATAAACCTTGAATCTTCTAGAATAAAACTTAGGGTCAAAAGTCAAACAGGTGCCAGCACCAACTTCCTTAATAAGATGCCTAAAGTGTATGAAATAAAACCAAGAAAACCAAGAATCAATAAGTGGGATATCATCAAACCATAAAATTTCTGCACAACAAAGGGTATAATTAAGAATATGAGAGAGTCAACAGAATGGGAGAAAATCTTCATCAGCTAAAAACAAATAAACCAATCAGTGGGCAAAAGAACTAAAGAGAAACTTATTAAAAGAAGAAAAATTCCTGGTCAAAAATTGTATGAAAAAATGTTGAAAATCTTCTGCAGGTAAAAAAATGCAAATAAAAACTACATTAAGGACTTTTCTCACTCCAGTCAAAGGGATATTGAATACAAACATTAACAAATGATGGTGAGGTTGCGGGGGAAAATGTACAATTGTGCATTTTTTTGTGAGATTGCAGACTAGTACATCCACTCTGGAGAGTAGTCAGGAGATTCCTCAAAAAACTAGGACTGAAACCACCAAATGACTCAGAAACTTCCTTCCTCAGTTTTTTTTCAAATGATCTTAAATTGGTATAGCAATACTGATAGAGTTACTTTAATGTTCATAGCAGTAATATTCATATTAGTAAAATTATGGGATCAACCCAGGTGCCTGCAAATAGAAGAACGGATATATCTATGCCCAACGGAGTTCTACTCAGCTACAACAAAGAATGAAATTAGGGTATTTGCTGATAAATTGATGGAATTGGAGAATATAATGCTAAGTGAACTAAGCCAAACTCAGAAACTCAAAATTTGGATATTTTCTTTCATAGGCAGAATAAAGGACAGAGGGAAGAAATGAGAGAATAACAAAGATAACACAAAGATTATTAATGTAGAAGTAGACCTAGAGACAGTGAGAATGAGGGGAGACAATGAAAAATAAATTTGCAAAAATTATATACATATCTAAATATACCACTGGGAATTTCATATTTATATATAAGTAAAATAGGACCAATCAAGTATGAATAGATGAGTGATAGGAAGTCTAGTAGAGGAGAGACAATGGGGGAGGAGAGGGAGGATGGGAGGGAAAAGAGATGGATAGTGAACTGAAATCAAATTTCATTCATGAGTGAGTTTGTTGCAATGAATCCAACTACTATGTATAGCTATAAAGCTCTAATAAAAATGAAAATAAATTCTAATTGCTATCATATATTAATTGTGACTACTTTGATATGCTTAGTGCAGAATACACTCATTCTGTTGGTCTGCATTTACTAAGACTTCATAATATAGAAAGTTATAAAACCCTGATATTTCTTCAAAATTAATAATACTGCCCTTTAATTGCAATTGCCTAAGCATGAGAGGAACTACAATGATTTTCTCTAAGTGACTGAATAAACAAACTGTGGCATATGAAGAAAAAAATGAGAAGAGTTAGATGCTAAAAAATCAATTAGGGCTGGGTTTGTCACTAGAGGTAAAGGGCTTGCCTAGCATGTGTGAGGCACTGGGTTTGGTCCTCAGCACCACATAAAAGAATAAGTAAACCAATAAAATAAAGTTAAAAAGTATTTGTTAAAAACTGAGTTGCTTTAATTCCAGAATATAATACTGAACACACTTTCATGGAAAATAATGATGTCATAATGCAATAAGAAATATATTCTTTTGAAAAATACTAATGACATGGTGTTCAAGAAAAATATGATTTTTAAAAAATGATTAAAGTTTTCCATATGGACCAAGAATATTGTGCTTTGTTTTCCAAAAATTAAGATAAGTTATATAAAAATCATTTTTCAGAGCCTTAATGCATAAAATATTTGAAATTTATTTTTAAACATAATTTTTGAAAATAACTTTAATTTAGGTCCACCAAAATAACAAACAATTGGTTAGTCTTAATATGTCTTTTTAAAGCTTACTTATGTATAATTGATTTGAAGACAGCTTTCATTATCAAACTGTTCCTGTTTTGCTGTAATTGTATGGTATTAATAGGTTTTTGTTTTAGGATTACTTTACTATTTTATTTTATTCACAATCAACTTTTGGAGAATATTTGAAATTAAAATAATTGGATGCCTAACACATCTAATTGGCTGCCTAACACACGTGTTTTGTGTTGGGGTCTCAGAAAATTTTAGAACTGAAAATGTTTAAAAAGTATGTTACTTGAATTTCACAATAATTTTTCAGGGTGTTCAACCTAAGTGTCCCAAAACTGAGAGCTGCATGTTGTTCATCAGCAGTACAGTGGGCTTACATTTCAGGACCCCAAGCACCAGCTCAACCTTCTTTACATCACACCCACCATGCTATACTTCAGATATTGGCAAAACTCAGGTAGTCCCGTACATTGTGGCCATCTACAGCTAGCATGATTTATGTTTTGCTAGTAATGTTTTGTTGGTTTTAATTGACAGATTTACAAGCCCAAATTGTTTCTTACAACTTATTTCTTCCTATAAATTTTCTCATGTATTGTCCAATAAAACTTAATTGAGCAAAATAAAAAGTGCATAGCTTGAGTTAAAGTAAATTTATAAAATTACCACTTGTATCAAGAAAAGGGGATAGGAAGGATAGTAGAATGAATCAGACATTACTACCCTGTGTACATATATAACTGTATGACCAGTGGGATTCTACATTATGCATAACCAGAAGAATAGGTAATTACACTCCAAAATATATGATATATCAAAGTGCATTCTTCAGTCATTTGTAACTAGTTAAAATAATTTAAAAATTAAAAGAGGAAATGGTTACCATCACCCATTCTAACAAGTATCACCTCTGTCCTGAAGTAACAACCATTCTGAATTCAGTTGATATATTCATTTTTATGACTTGGCAATTTATATTAAGTATCATACATTCTGTATTCTTGTTCATCTAGTTTAATTTTCTTGTCAAATATAGCTGAAATTTTTTTCAGTACTATACTGTATCTGAATATATCACAGGGTATTTATCCATTATACTTTTGATGGACAGCTAAGTTATTTCCAGATTTTGACTGTTACAAGTAGTGTGACCATGCACACTTGTGATAAGGAGAAAAATGTAAGAGCTAAGAGTATCTGCTTTTAATCTGAAACTTCCATAAAAGTGGGGGTAAAATTTCCTAAAACTATTCTCCTCCTTCTGTGTGAATCTGCCAAATTATATCACTCAGAATGGGATGCTTTCTGCCCCTTCAAATAGGAACTTACCTAAAGAAAATAACCTCAAGTGTAAGGAAGCAGGAACACCTTTAGAAACAATTGAAATCTACAATGTTAGACTATGATGATCTTTTAAACATTACAATGCAGTATTTTTGTAAGAAAAGGTTATTTATGCCAATCATAAAGCAGAGGAGGAAAGTACCTTTAAAACTAGTTTTTTTTAAATAAATATTAAGTAAAAGAATATCTGACTGGCTTCTTTCCAAGTCACTGAAACTTCTTGATGTTTGGTCTTCTCACATGTAAACATTGTCCTGCAGACTGATTATTTTTCAGAATCTTTGAGTTATGATATTCTACTTTATTTGGGTAGCCCTACACATTTTAAAACTTGAAAATAAGAATCTTTAGCTTACAACACATCTTTGCCTTGTTTCATTCAAGACTATATTTGTATATTTATAATATTTACCCATGGCATAATCATACAACACATAAATTAGAATACTGGTTTATCCCTGCTTCTCTTTCCCCACCTTCTGTTCACCAAGGTGAAAATGAATCAGTATCTTATATATATAATTTTTATGTTTTATTTACAAGGTACAAATATCGTGTACTATATACTTATGTATTGATCTAATATTTTACTATTTTGTTTTTAGTTGTTTTTAACTGAAACATGGCAGCATACCAGGTGTGATGGCACATGACCATAATCCCAGCATGTAGGATGCTAAGGCAGGATTGTGAGTTCAAAGCCAGCCTCAGCAACTTATCAAGACCCTAAGTGATTCCCTGTCTCTAAATAAAATTTAAAAAAGGGTTGGGGATGTGACTTAGTGGTTAAGTACCCCTGAGTTCAATCCTTGGTACCAAAGTAAATAAAATAAATAAAAAACAAAATGGCATCATATGAAGTTAAATGATCATACTGAAGAGTGATTGTAAAGTTATCATACTGAAGTATCATGGTGTATATAATCTTTGTGGACATAAGTTTTGTCTTAAAATATATCGCTAAATTCAATAAAAATGTGCACATGTATTTGCCAAAGAAGACTCACTCTAGAATGTTCATAGTGAGCAGTTTATCATAATTCCAATGTGGATCTAGTTCAAAGTCCATCAACTGTTATGTGAAAAAATGAATTGTAATCAGTTCACACAATTGAACCCTGTACATCAATATTCCTGAAATATCCCATGTCACACTACAAAATGGACATTTTCTTCACAAACTGATAAACTTTTCCTTCTGCCCCATTTGTTGGTTGTTTTGTTGTATTTATTTATGGAGAAAGAATTTTAAAAATTATTATTTGACCACCAAGATAGTAAAATTTGACACAAGAATCATGAGTGAAATAAAACTCTAGTGGGTGAAATTTTAGGGAGCAACCAGATATTTACAGAGTCCTATATATCCCCACACAAAACATTTGTGCAATACAAAGTTTAAATAATAGTGTATTTACTATTGGACCATCCTGGTAGATATTCATTAACCAAACAATGGGTCAACATTGATCAGTTATAGAATCAATTGCATTACATAACTGCATAATTTCTTGTGCTGTGTGATTGAGGACCTTAGATATTTACTCACTCTTGAGTGGATGTTAACTTTAGATTCTAGCAGATGTCAAATATTCCCAGAGGATTTTCCCATTTCGTGGCCATATCTGTCAGTGCAGCAGGAATATGCTGCATTGTAAGAACATGGCATTGAATTTGTGATATTCCATATCAGATTGCATAACTTGAATCCATTCATGAGGAAACATCACAAGATCCTAAACTGAAGAAAAATCTACAGAATTACTGAAATACATTTTCAAAAGTGTAAATGCCAAGAAGAATCCAGAAAGATTAAGGAATTGTCTCAGAATAAAAGAGGCAAAAGAAATAAATCCAGTAATGGAACTTAAAATTTCTCAATTTTGTATTCATTTTGGTTATAAAGAACATTGTTGAAATAATTCTGAATAAGATTTGTGGGTTAGAAATTTATAATGAACATTTTTTAGTCTGATTATTTCACTGTAGATAAATAATTCTTTGTTTATAGAAATACAAATATTTAGCAATAAAAAGGAATCATGTCTGCAACTTAGAAATGGTTCAAAAAAGAGAAACTTTGTTATATACCTATGTTTATATTTATTAGAACAAGAGGTAGAAAATAAAGTTAATAAAAATGTTAATTTTGGGGGAATGCTTCCTAAGAATTCTTTGTCTTTCATTTACAAATATCTATAAAGCTGAAATTGTCCAAGTACAACACTTTTGACAGAAAAATAATTTTTTATAATATTAACAAGTAACAGTAAACTCAGTAAAATAAACTATGGGTCTGTGTAGTTACAAATAAATGAATTCATTGAATGTTGGCTGAATAACAATTACATAGTCTGTGGGGAAAATTATTTCCCCACAGAACACTAAATAATTATAAAGGAAAAGGATGACCCCACATAAGAGAAACACAGCAGATACCACCTTTAGTAATCAATGTTATTATTGGCAGTATTGGAGGAATTAAAACTATAGGGCACCTGATGGGATTTAAAGAGAAAAATCACAGTATCACTTTTGTCATACTCTTGTCAAAACTGTAATCTGGTTCCAATCATAAAAAAATCTATCTTAGGCAGTGGAAAAAGTCATCTTAGGCACATCCTACAAACATAATCCTTTAAAAGAGTCACATTAATGAAAGTTAAGGAAAGAATAAAGTATGTTTGAATCTGAAGATGTCTACAAAATACAAAATTATGTATGTTTCATGTAGCTGAATGGAACATTTTGTTACAAATGACAAAATCAGACAAGTAGCAAAACATGAAAAGAAACTGAGGATTCAGTTGTAGAAGGCAAAATGGTAGAATGTATTAGTTTTGACTTTTTCATTATGAAAGTGGTACTGTAGTTGTGTAATATGTTCTGATTTGTTGAAAATATTAATGATATCATAAAGGATGGTTTATGCCAGTCACTTACTCTAAAATCATTCAGTGAAAAAAAAGTACTTTATACTAGAAGCTGCAACTTTACTATTATTTTTCAAGATTATATAAACAAAGAAAAAAGGTAAAAAGCATTAAGCACATATTTCTCTCCAGGAAAGAATGGTGCTTTTTATTAAAAGAAAAAAATAAATAATGCAAGTTCAATGACAGTATAATTTTAATATATTAAAACATCAGTGACTACAGTAATTGGCATACCAATACAAAGTTGTCTAAATTTCTAGGTCCATATTTGGTAACAAAAAATTTTGTAATACAATAATACATTTATATTAAATACATTTGAAGTGCATTTGCATTTTAAATTTTATTATAGAAGCAAAGAAATAGATTTGTGTTTTGAGAATTTTGCCATACATACATGATATAAACATATTTATTTCAATAAAGTTTTAAAAATATTATGGCAATAGTCTAGCAAATGCAATGTTTTCTATCATATCTACTTTTGCTTTAAACCTCTGTGTATTCTTGTGATGCTTCCACAAGTAGATCTTGTCTTGATTTTTTAGTAAATCTAAAGGCAGTCTTCTGTTGGTAAAGATTCAAATTCTGTAGCAAGTAGAGAGAAAAATAATTGTATTTGTAATCTCAAAGATTTCATAAGCATGAATCAGAAAAACAAATTGAAAATTTTTCATTTGTTCATAAGAATAAAAACACCTACGTATGATCACATTATGAAGTTACTTTGAAAGAGTTTGCCCACAGAATTGTCACTGTGACTAAGTATCAGAACTTCAGGATATCCATCTCTCCTTCATGAATACAACAATCATGTGCTAAGATACTATGACAAACACTAGGAAGACAAGATGGAGATTAAAAAAGGCCCACTTCTCAACAATTATATACTGGAAATTCCCATACAGAATAATGGACAGTATGATTTGTAGAGGATAGGAGAGTACTGGAACACAGAGAAAGGAATTCTGGGCCAATTTTGTGGCAGTGTAGAAAGTCCTTCTCTGAAGGTGCTGTATCAATTGACACCTGAAGGATACAGAGAAATTATGATGGGAAGAGATACATGCAGTGAGAGATGAGACAAAACACTTGTAAGCAGTCCAGTGTGAGTAGAAGCCAGAGCAAAATGACAGTAGTGTGAATGGGAAAAGAGAAGCCTGAATAACTTGATAAGAACCCAGTTGATTTGGGTATTTAAATTTCTTGCTAAGAAATTTCAAACTTTTATTGAGGGTAAAGGGAAACAAGTGCCAAGGTCATGAACAGGGTGATGCTTGACTAAGTGCTACCAGGTGAGTCTGGGCTTTCTGCCGTAAATCACAGAAAATGGGTGATGCCTTTTTTTAATGAATATTTTCAGTGTATAGGCCAACAGTTTCATAGTAGGGCAGATGTGTAAAAAGACGCAGTTTCAAACTTAGGATTTTTACCTTGTTGACTGCCCAGATTTGAAAGGAATATATAGCTCTTTAATTGTAACTGATTCTTTTCAGAAGTTAGAACAAACATTTTTTAAACATTTGGCTCAAAGGGTTATATGCTTGATTAGAAATGTGTGGAAATAATTCCAACTATTTTGCTAAGTGTCACCATTTAGAGGTTTTATTTATTATTTTTGTATAAAAGCAACTCTCTTACTAATTCTCCAAGAAGGTTCTAAAGTAGATTATGGAACATAATAAGTACTCTTGTGATAATAATGTGATGTTTAATGACTACATTTTTTAGATGTAAAAAAATTTTTTTGACAAATTTCCCAGTCTTGTTCTTCTTGGTTAAGTAAAATTATTATAAATAAAATTCTTACTATTGCATTTAATTATACATAGTAGTGGTATTAGTTATTGAAATTTCAAAGATGACCATAAAATAAATTGATTACTCTTCCTCCCTGGTGCCTTTTTTCTTATCCTCTCTTCCCCTCACATTTGAAGGCATGCTGCAGTGATTATAGAGACATATCTGTATCTTGATAGAAGAGTGCTTTTTGAAGACTCTCATTAAGGCTAGCATGATTTGAAAAATAAATACCCTAAAGGGTAATCTACAACCTATTAAATTTTAAATAAACTAGCCTATGAGGCAGCAAATAATAAACATTCCTTTCTCCTAGATATGTTACGGGAAAGTAGTTGACACCACAAAAGCTTCTTTGCATCGTGTCTACCTTTACACACTCATTCATCATTGTCTTATAAAATAATAAATCACATGATCATTCTAGTAAGAACTAATGAGACTATCTTGTGTTTGCATTGTGATTAACATATTACAGAAATATTAACTTTCATTTTCTTTTTACAGATTCAATTTTATGACTCTGAAGTGATTCAGACCTGATTCTCCCAATTTGTAAAAAAGTATTCATGTAAGCTAATAGAGAGTCAAAATATGTATCACCAACCTATGACATTGTAATTTATGTATTAAGTGTTCCTGTTCAATTAGTTCACTGCAATGGTGTTTTATGAAGCTTATATTTGTTCTTCTAAGATTTTGTTAGAACACAAAGCCAAACAAACAAACAAACAAAAAATAGAGTGAGGCCTATTTTAACATAGGCATTTGCTAATTAATGTGAATTAAAATCATCAAAACACCATCAAAGCTCTAAACCAAGGTGGAATAAAACTGACTGTTTAGCAATGACACATAATCAAAAGAAGATGCTATCTTTTATTTATATACTTTTCAAACAGACATTTCACTGCTGTAATATTCCCACCTATCAAAAGTATTTGAACATTATAAAAATATCTTAAAATGCATCCAAAGTGGTTGAAAATCTTTTTCTTATCAACTCTTAAGTAGATAGAGTTCATCATTTTTGGAATAAAACTTAAACATCCCAAAGAAGTCTTAGTATGAAGAAAATCACATGGTGGGAATGCAAGATTCCTGTTACATCCCAAGAGAGTTGGGGATAGTGCTTAATGTATATAAGATGGTAGATAAGAAGAGTATAATTGATTCTTCTTTACAGTAATAGCTTCTTGAAGACTCCTGATATCACTGCCATCTTAAATATGAATCATCTAAGAGCTCCTTGTTTTACAAAATGAAATACATGCTTAATTCAACTATTTAAAATATATTATAACAGCACTAACAGTTCAGTAATATACATATTGTACCAAAAGTATGATAAATATTATGTAAGTAAAAACAACTAAAGATGTATTTGCATTGAAGAACATGTCAAAACATTTTAGCAAAAGCAGAAATTAAACCATTTTAGTGTTACTTTACTGAATTTATAAAATTACTTAATATTCCTTTACATTATAAACCTTCATATTGGTGAAATTTATGAGTACCCATCATACACTTATGAATAGGGGTGAAAACCTAGGGGTGGTGCAGGATAAATGAAAGTGTTAAAAGCTCAGACAAACTAAAATCACACAGAAGGTATGTCAATTACATCAATATCTATCTTCAATTATAGAAAGTGATATTCATTTTGAAAACTAATTTAAATGCAGCATTAAAGAAAGTTCAAATTATCACGTCAGTTTTATTTATTGAATACAGTTAACAAGTAAGCTTCTCTTAAAAATGAGATCTCCAGTGAGATGTCCAGCAACTTTTAAAAATTAAAAAATGTGTTTGTTTTCTTAATATATTGTGACCTTTACTTAAATTTCACAACTCAATTAAACAGTTCAGTATTTCAGCAAAGTCAAAGCAAGATTAAAAGAAATCAAATCTGAAATCCAAAAGAGAAGCAAAATGTAACTAATCTCAGCCAATTAGACCTCAATGCTTTGACATGAAGGTTCACAGTTTGAGGTAGGATTTACTAGATTTTCTTTTAATAAAACTTTTGTTGGGTACCCAATTATATGTAATCCAATGGTGACTTGGGACAGAACTTGTACACAGAGGACCATATGAAGTTTGGCTCTGCTGTTTCTCCATAACGAGTCTGCTAGTATAACCCTCCTGTAGGTTTTTGGATTCTTTGAGAATTGCACAATTAATTAGTGTTTCAATTTTTTCCCTGAATAACATGCATTATATAAAAAAAAAATCCTCACACTGTTCCTCCTGTACATAAATCCTGCCACTCTCATTAGTCTGGAAATGGAAATTCAGTGCCAAATTAATGAACTATAGATGAGTGCAACTATCTTTGTGTTAGAAGAGTCTTTATCCTTTTCATTAGAGTAATTGAGTTTTGAAGAAAAGTATGAGCAAGTTATTATGGACAGATGCAGTAAATTAATTTGAATAAACTACAGTGTTGCTGCAATTCATCACATTTTCCCAATTTATGGTAATAACAAGTAGAGCCTTTTCAATAGTTGAGAGGTCAACAGCTATTTTAGACAGCTTTTTCTCATTTAAGTCAAATTGACATGAATATAATTAAAATTACCAACTAGAAATATATAAAATTTTAGTGAAGGAAATCTATTATGAAACACAGCATCTGCAATTCAGTCCAGTTGGGAAATCTGTAAAGAAATGTTAAGTGAAAGTAGGTATAAGCATTTATATATATATGTTTTATCACAATCTTAGAATATGGCAACAGGAAGTCATGGAGATGATGTGTATTCCTACTTGAGCATGTGCTTACCATGTGCAAATCTTTGGATTCAATTACCAGCACCAAAAATAGATGTTGCTGAGAATATGGTTCTGAGCACATGTGGCTACTAAAAATCTGTAATTCAACCTCTTAAAACTTCACAGTTCTTTACTCAAAATTAAGCATCTATTAGGTTCAAGGTTTTTGATATTTTTCCTTTATTAAATTTTAAAATCAGTTCTATGTAGCACTAAGTCTTCTGTGTTTAATTGGCATGTAACTGTACATATTTATGAGGAAGAGTGATATTTTTGAAATATGTACATGATGTATAAGAATCAGAGCAGAAAAATTGGAAGACTTCTTACTTCAAACAGAGGTGATTTATTTGTGTTGGAAAAGAGGTATACATTGTATTGGGGGAAACAAGGTTATGTTTCTGTGTTGAGACAGAAAACATTTATGTGAATTTTTACTTTATCTAGATGCAACATTTAACCATAATCAAATATCATTTTAAGTATTCCTTCAAAGATACTTAAAACAGTTTACTTGCTTGATACTTCTTTTTGCTATTATTTATGTTGACATTTTTCCTTTAAATGATTATTTTCATTGAATAATTTTATATTTCTCATTTTTAGCAGGAGCATGTATCTTTCAGTCTGAGTTTGAAAGTGTTTTATAATATCATGAAATTGGTTTTGGATATTAATGAATGCATTATTTTGCTTTTCTTCTTTTTTGTGAAGATCACGCAATAGCTGTCAAAGTGGTGCAATTTTACTATGGAGTTCAGATAATCTCTCCTTTATAGAAGATTTCTGCTCTCTGCTGTATTCACTCATTTTCCTTTGTTCATTTTGACACTTGCATTCCATCCCCTTCATTTGGCACTTTATTTGTTTCAGAAGTCTTTTTTTCTTGTTATTGTCCTTTCTCTGAGGTTATCTCTTTTCTGACCAATCTCATTTTCTTTTTTTTGTTATTATTATTGTATACAAATGGGATACATGTTGTTTCTCTATTTGTACATGGAGTCAAGGCATACCATTTGTGTAATCATACATTTACATAGGGCAATGATGTTTGATTCATTATTTTTTCCCTTCCCCCCCACCCCTCCCACCCCTCTTTTCCCTCTATACAGTCCTTCTTTCCTTCATTCTTACCACACTCCTTATCCCTAACCCTAAACCTAACCCTAAACCTAATGCTAACACTTCCCACCCCCCAATATATTTCCTCATCCACTTATCAGCGAGATCATTCATCCTTTAGGTTTTTGAGATTGGCTTATCTCATTTAGCATGATATTTTCCAATTTCATCCATTTGCCTGCAAATGCCATAATTTTATCATTCTTCATTGCAGAGTAGTATTCCATTGTATATATGTGCCAGTTTCTTTATCCATTCATCAACTGATGGGAATCTAGGTTGGTTCCACAATATGGCTATGGTGAATTGAGCAGCAATGAACATTGATGTGGCTGTATCTCTGTAGTATGCTGATTTTAAGTCCTTTGGGTATAGGCCTAGGAGTGGGATAGCTGGGTCAAATGGCGTTTCCATTGCAAGCTTTCTGAGGAATCTCCACACTGCTTTCCAGAGTGGCTGCACTAATTTGCAGCCCCACCAGCATGTATGAGTGTACCTTTTTCACCACATCCTCGCCAACACCTATTGTTGCTTGTGTTCTTGATAATCGCCATTCTAATTGGGGTGAGATGAAATCTTAGGATAGTTTTGATTTGCATTTCCCTTATTACTAGGGATGTTGAACATTTTTTCATATATTTGTTGATTGCTTGTACATCTTCTTCTGTGAAGTGTCTGTTTATTTCCTTAGCCCATTTGTTGATTGGATTATTTGTACTCTTCGTGTAGAGTTTTTTGAGTTCTTTATAGATTCTGGAAATTAGCACTCTATCTGAAGTATGGTTGGCAAAGATATTCTCCCACTCTGTAGGCTCTCTCTTCTCATTGCTGATAGTTTCCTTTGCTGAGAGAAAGCTTTTTAGTTTGAATCTATCCCAGTTGTTGATTCTTGCTTTTATTTCTTGTGCTATGGGAGTCCTGTTAAGGAAGTCTGATCCTAAGACAACAAGTTGAAGATTTGGACCTACTTTTTCTTCTATAAGATGCAGGGTCTCTGGTCTGATTCCAAAGTCCTTGATCCATTTTGAGTTGAGTTTTGTGTAGGGTGATAGATAGGGTTTTAATTTCATTCTGTTGCATATGGTTTTCCAGTTTTCCCAGCACCATTTGTTGAAGAGGCTATCTTTTCTCCATTGCATATTTTTGGACCCTTTGTCTAGTATGAGAAAATTGTATTTATTTGGGTTTGTGTCCATGTCCTCTATTCTGTACCATTGATCTACCTGTCTATTTTGGTACCAATACCATGCTGTTTTTGTTACTATTGCTTTGTAGTAGAGTTGAAGATCTGGTATTGCAATACCCCCTGCTTCCTTCTTGCTACTTAGGATTGCTTTAGCTATTCTAGGTTTTTTAATTCATCCAGATGAATTTCATAGTTGCTTGCTCTATTTCTGTAAGGTACATCATTGGGATTTTAATTGGAATTGCATTGAATCTGTATAGCACTTTACTTAGTATGGCCATTTTGACAATATTAATTCTGCCTATCCAGGAACATGGGAGATCTTTCCATCTTCTAAGGTTTTCTTTAATTTCTTTCTTTAGTGTTCTGTAGTTCTCATTGTAGAGGTCTTTCAACTCTTTTGTGAGATTCATTCCCAAGTATTTTATTTTTTTCAATGCTATTGTGAATGGGTTAGTTTTCCTAATTTCTCTTTCTGAGGATTCATCACTTATGTACAAAAATGCTTTGGATTTATGAACATTGATCTTGTAACCTGCTACTTTACTGAATTCACTTATGAGTTCTAAAAGTTTTCTGGTGGAATTTCCAGGTTCCTCTAAATATATAATCATGTCATCAGCGAACAGGCATACTTTGAGTTCTTCTTTTCCAATTTGTATCCCTTTAATTTCTTTGGTTTGTCTAATTGCTCTGGCTAGAGTCTCAAGGATGATGTTGAATAGAAGTGGTGAAAGTGGGCATCCCTGCCTTGTTCCAGTTTTTAGGGGGAACACTTTCAGTTTTTCACCATTTAGAATGATATTGGCCATGGGCTTAGCGTAGATTGCCTTTATAATGTTAAGTAAAGTTCCCACTACCCCAATTTTTTCTAGTGTTTTTAGCATGAAGGGGTGATGTATTTTATCGAATGCTTTTTCTGCATCTATTGAAATAATCATGTGATTCTTAACTTTAAGTCTGTTGATATGGTGAATGACATTTATTGATTTCCGAATGTTGAACCAACCTTGCATCCCTGGGATAAAACCCACTTGATCGTGGTGCACTATCTTTTTAATACATATTTGTATGCGATTTGCTAAAATTTTGTTGAGAATTTTTGCATCGATGTTCATTAAAGATATTGGTCTGAAATTTTCTTTCCTCGATGTGTCTCTGTCTGGTTTAGGTATCAGGGTGATATTGGCTTCATAGAACGAGTTTGGGAGGGTTCCCTCCTCTTCTATTTCATGAAATACTTTGAGGAGTATTGGAATGAGCTCTTCTTTAAAGGTTTTGTAGAACTCGGCTGAGAATCCATCTGCTCCCAGACTTTTCTTTGTTGGTAGGCTTTTGATGACCTCTTCTATTTCATTGCTTGAAATTGGTTTATTTAAGTTGTTTATGTCCTCCCCATTCAGTTTAGGTAATTCAT
The DNA here is from genome assembly GCF_902686445.1 of Sciurus carolinensis. Taxonomy (NCBI): domain Eukaryota; kingdom Metazoa; phylum Chordata; class Mammalia; order Rodentia; family Sciuridae; genus Sciurus; species Sciurus carolinensis. Next base: position 2,796,248 of record NW_025920125.1, on the reverse strand, counting down.
ATGTCTTTAGAAATTTGTTGATGTCTTTGAGGTTTTCTGTTTTGTTGGAGTACAGATTTTCAAAATAGCTTCTAATTATGTTTTGTATTTCAGTCGTGTCTGTTGTGATGTTTCCTTGTTCATTCCGAATTTTAGTAATTTGAGTTTTCTCCCTCTTTCTCTTTGTTAGTGTGGCTAAGGGTTTATCAATTTTGTTTATTTTTTCAAAGAACCAACTGTTTATTTTGTTAATTTTTCCAATTGTTTCTTTTGTTTCAATTTTGTTGACTTCGGTTCTAATTTTAACTATTTCCTGTCTTCTACTACTTTTGGTATTGGTCTGCTCTTCTTTTTCTAGGGCTTTGAGCTGTAGTGTTAAGACATTTATTTGTTGATTTCTACTTCTTTTGTTGAATGCGCCCCATGAAATAAATCTTCCTCTAAGTACTGCTTTCATAGTGTCCCAGAGATTTTGATATGATATGTCTTTGTTCTCATTTACTTCTAAGAATTTTTTTATTTCCTTCCTGATGTCTTCTGTTATCCATTCATCATATAATAGTGTATTATTTAATTGCAAGGTATTGGAGAAGTTTCTGTTTTTTATTCTGTCATTTATTTCTAATTTCAATCCATTATGATCTGATAGAGTACAAGGTAGTATCTCTATCTTCTTGTATTTGCTAACAGTAGCTTTGTGGCATAAAATATGGTCTATTTTAGAGAAGGATCCATGTGCTGCTGAGAAGAAAGTGTATTCGTTCTTTGTTGGTTGGTATATTCTATATATGTCCGTTAAGTCTAAATTGTTGATTGTGTTATTGAGATGTATAGTTTCTTTATTCAATTTTTGTTTGGACGATCTATCCAGTGGTGAGAGAGGTGTGTTAAAATCGCCTAGTATTATTGTGTTGTGGTCTATTTGATTTCTGCAATTGAGAAGGATTTGTTTGATGTTCGTGGATGAGCCAATGTTCGGGGCATAGATATTTATGATTGTTATGTCTTGCTGATTTATGCTTCCCTTAAGCAGCATGTAATGTCCTTCTTTATCCCTTCTGACTAGTTTTGGCTTGAAGTCCACATTATCTGAAATGAGGATGGATACTCCAGCTTTTTTGCTGAGTCCATGTGCATGGTATGTTTTTCCCCATCCTTTCAACTTTAGTCTATGGGTGTCTCTTGTTATGAGGTGAGTCTCTTGCACTGGGCGGTCTGTTCCGAGAAGCTAGCCTTGAAAGGCACCTCCCACCGCAGGGGTCCAGGCTGCTTGGGGAGGTCGCTGGCTGCCCTGTCCTGGTCCCTGAAGCCGCTTGTGGGCCAGAGTATGCCGCACTGGCTCCGGGACTTGGAGCTTGTTCTGATCAGAAAGGCTCTCAGTAGAGGGCCTGCTCCAAGAACCTGGAGAACCTTGCTGTGTGGGAGGGGCCCAGCACCGGAGTGTGCAGGGCTGCCTGTGGAAGACTCTAGCTGCCCTGCCCTGCTCTGATAAGCCACCTCTATCTGGGCCTGCCACCCGGGCCGAACTTTACCCAGTGGGCAGACTCACCCGTGGCTCTATTTTGGTCTCAGTCTCTCAATGCCTCCCCTTCTTAACTCCTGGGTTCTGGAGTGATTGGGGATGCAGTTCCTCTCTAATTCGCCATCATGGATCACCCCCCAATCTCATTTTCAAGGTCACTGTTTTTTATTTCAGACTTTGAATCTTGTTTGGAAGGAATATCACTACTATCTTTTAAGTTATATACATCAAAATTCTTTTCCTGTGAAATAAAGTCCCCATCTCTTGCTCTTTGGAAAGCAAGTTCTAGATGTATTTTTGGTGTTTGACTTTCAACACAATGATGTGGGACAGCAGCCAGTGTGGCAGGGTATAATTTGATCTCTGTTTCTATTTTTTCTGCATTTTCCCTCACTCTCCAGTGTAAAATATTGCTTTGGATTTTCCACTTTTGGAATATCAAACTGTTCATTATCAAAACTGGAATTATGTTTTTGTAAGTGTTTCCTCATTCAGTCTGTGTATCCTTTGAAGGTCATTGCTCTTTTCTCTTAAAATTTTAGTAATATCAAGACATTTCTTTTTCTGGTTCTGATATTTTATTTTCTCTCTTTCCAGTCTCATCATAGAGCTATCCTTCATCCTATTATATTCATGCAATAGCTTTTTTTCTGTCATATCACTAGTAGAAATCTAAGTAAAATCAAGAATATATTTAGCTAGCATATAACAAAATAACATATAAAAATTTCCTCTAAAATTAGACAGCATCCTGAATATTTGTACAATGAAACTGTTGCAATAAATAGGTATCCCACTGGAGAAATATTAGGTTTCATCTTCAGAGCATATAAAAGTATTCATTCCCAAGAGTTCAAAAAGTTAATTCAAGAAAAGGGATCCATGAGAGTAAAAGGAAGTTACAATTTAAAGAATATCAAAATTGAAACAGTTCTAAAGTACATTAGATACAATGCATAGAATAAGTTATTACTAAGTTTGGATGTAAAAGAAAATTTGTTCACTCTCTGACATCATATGTATATGACCAGTCCATGGTAAGAGACAGCTCTACATGTACTCAGGCACACAGAATTTTTCTAAGTTTCTTTCCCTGAAAATATTCTACTTATATTCTGTTGTTTAAAAAATGTTTAGGTAGTTATGAGAATTGCACACATTAATATATGAGAAAACTAGGAAGAACACTAAGCATATCCTTGTTCATCAATGAATACAATTCTGGAAAGTAGGGTGAGGCCAAAAATATAGGCAAGTTATGAGATTGTCTCTAGGTCTTCCACCTGCTTCTAGTGCTCACCCACCAAGTCAGTTATTTCTATCCTTTGAATGTATACACACCAGAGAAGGCTTGTGTTGAAAAATACTAATGGTAAATAAGGTAAAATAGTAAAACTCTACTGCAAAAAATCCCTGTTTCTGCTCATTATAATCCATTTCTTTTTAGTGAGGTTTGAAACATAAGTGTGAAATATGAAAATCAACTGACCAACTTATTAGGAACAAGTACCAGTAGATTATTTCTAAGTACATTTTATGGTGCATCATTCTTTCCAAAAGTGATCTGTATAAAACAGGAGACTGCTTGCTGCAAAGGGTTTCTTTTTCTCAAAAGTAAGAAAATGGTATTCAAATCCAGGGTCTGTGCTGGCCACACTCTTCCTTTTTACTTAACAATGGGAATAAAAAGCACACCACTACATTAACACATCAAGGAAGTGATTTCACTTCCTCAAACTTGAAGATCTATTGTTAGAACCAATGGTTTTAAGATCATTGAAAAATCATCAATTATCATGAAAAATATTAAAAGCATTTTCTCTGAATGAGGCCACTGCAAAAGCCACCACTGGACTGCTGCAGATAAATGGAGTTGAATTAAAAACATTAATTAATCCAATGGGAAAAAAATGCCACCCACACACCCTAAATATGCAACTTATGGTTATAATACATATATGGTTTTAAAATCCTCTATAATTCTCCATGATGGAAATAGTTAATGTTTAAACACACACACACACACACACACACACACACAACACACACACACACACACACAAACACACACACACACACTTGAAAACAACAGAGGAAAATAATTCAGAAATCATTTCAGTTTTTGCCATGTCTGTAGGTTTTTGTTTGCAAAGATACTTTTCTTGAATCCCATCCTTTAAATTCTGTTCTCAAGAACCTGTTCTGATAAAATCTAGAGATTCTTTTTAGGAGGTTTTGGCCTCTTCCCAGCAGGGAATAGAAAGTAAAAATACCTTAATTAAGAGTGATATCTTCAAAATAAATAACCACTGAAAACAAGTAGATTTTTAAAACATATAAATCATTATCATACATTAATTACTCAAATTTCAACTGCATAAAAGACAGGAAAAAATTCTCTCTCAAGTAGTAAAAATATTCCTTAAATACAGGCAGAGATGCAATTGAGAAAAAGAATTTAAAAAAAATTATTTGTTCTAATCTGCCATGCCTGACAGTAGAATGCTTTATAAATTTTGATAGATCATACATAAATAGAATGTAAATTCTCATTTTTTCTGAGTATATTATAGGATCACATCAGTCATGCAGTCATATATGTATATGAGGTAATAATTAAATATTTAACTAGTTTCAAATGTATATACTCTGTATCTTAATACAAAAAGCCTCCAGTTGATATTATTGTCAGTGATTAAACCTAATGTTTTTATTCAGGAAACAAATGCTGAACATCTACCAAATGCCAAAATGTGCAATAATTAATTTTGCCACAAATGTCATCACTTAATTACAGGGTGAGATAGCATTTTGTTTTAAACCTAAGTAATAATCTCACACCCACATTTCAATGCTGTGGGAAAAATGCAGTGTATATACAATGAAGATACTGAAAGTTTATAATGCCTCACATTGTGGGAGATATCTGAAGTTTGTGGAAGTACATTCATGGAGATTTCATGTTGGTAAAATTTGTGAACAGCACATTTGTCAGATCATATCCCCATCATGAAGTGAAGCATGACTGCATACAGTATGCTAAAGGGATATTATAAATAAGTTCATTGAAATAAAATAAAAAATTTGAAACTTTATTGAAAACTCATTTACCTGATTTAACTTATTTCTTGTAGTACTTAATTCTGCATCAGTTTTGTAACAGATATTTCAAGTTTCTATTTCACTTCTTTATTATATTCATTTTCTTTTTCTTTTAATTGCTCCTTATTTTGTTCAAATAAGAGTTAATTTTTTCTTCTCTTCTCTTTTCCTAAGGCCCATCTGTAACAAAATATTTATCTTTAAATTTTCTTTTCCAGATAAAAGTAACTTTATTCAACTTTTTATGTTTCTTTTGTGGTAAGAGTTTTTACTTACCATGTTGAACATTATGTATTATAAACAACTCAAAATCCCATTTGGAACAAGACTAAATCTAATATTTAATCCAATAATAAAGAACATGAATTTTTTCAATAAAGAAGAAATTTTACTTATAAACTACAGTGAATTTGAATAAAATAATCAGTAATCACTTTCTATTTCATTTTTAAATGGAAGCTAGCCTTAAAACTAGCTGGGGGTCTAGCTCAGCACTAACATAACTACTTAGTTGAACTAACCCTTGGGTTTGATCCCAAACATCAGAAGACAAACTGTAAATGTTTAAAAACATGTTTCTGGGCAGTGAAAAATGCCCATTTTATTATCTTTGAGATATATTTAAATTAACATAAGCTTTCTTGAGAGCAATTTAGAAAGCTTGATAAAATACCTTTTTAAAAAGTTTCTCTAAGCAAGTAATTCCACATTAAAAATATATTCAGTGTCAAAATATATAGAAAATTATTTTTCTAAATGGCATTCCTTGAAATATTGATAGTACTATAAAAGAAGCATAAATTTAAAAAATCCAAATTTCTAATTGTTATATAAATAGAATCCTAGTCAGGTGTGGTGGCACATGCCTCTCATTTCAGCAACTAGGGAAGCTGATGCAAGACTATCTCAAGTTCAAAGCTATCCTCAGCAACTTAACAAGGCCCTAAGCAACTTAGTGTCTCAAAAAATTATATAAATAAATAGATTCCTATAAGATAGGAGTTGGTAAACCTATTAAACTGTGATTTGGAAGAATAGTCATTTAATTTTTAGAAGTAATGATGATTAACAGTGTGTTTTCTTATTCACTAGAATTTTATATTTCACATGAGTAAAATGTTTTCTCTCTTGCAAAATGCCAAGAAATAAGTCAGAAGTTACAAATCTTCCTCCAAGGACCAGTAGTATAAAGGAAAGAGTTCTAGTTTACACTTACCTCAAATTTTGGAGTTATTTTAAACTACATTTTCCTGTGCAACCTTTGATACCACTATTTTTGCTTCAGAATACTCACTTTTAAGTTCACAAAACTCAGTTTCCAGTTTTTCCATTTTTTCTGCAGGCAGTGAACACTGTGATCAGTGAATATTTTTAAGTTTTGTTATTATGTGAAATGAATAATCTGCATTCAGATGTTCAGTTGGATAATAGAATCTATATCAGGAAGAAAGCAAAAGAGATATGTGAGTAACTTTTATATGATTGACTATATAGTTTCCCAAGCATTATTCATATGCTGAAAAAAATGTAGAGTGCATAAACATATGTGTACTATGTTCTACAGATCAAAGAGAGGGTATAAGACCCCTTCTATTGTTCAGCTTGAAGTCTTGTGGATGTGCTCCATTGTGCACAATAAATCTTGTATTCTTTAGATAATACTTTTGATTACCCAAAACTTGAAAAATCCACTTGTTGGGTAAAGAGGATGTCACCAGGTTCAATGCAAAGAAATGCCTCCAAGATTCATCCACAATCCTAGCCAATATAAATGGAACAATTCTTATACACAAAATTTAAAAATACATAAAAACAGAAATTCTTACTGTTCACTACTTTCTACCCCATAAAAATAACTTAAGCAACTCCTGTTCATCATTAATGGTTTCCAAAGTGAGTAATAATTTTTACACCTTCATTGTGAACACTCAGTTCCTTATCTAAAATGTTTTTATCCAAAATTTTGACAAATATTTTTCTACTCAAAAGATTCAGTGTGCTTCATGCACCTTTACTTGATTTGTGCCCTACTTCTCTCAATAAATTTTCTTTACTCAAGCCAACATTAGCACCTTATCAACTTTTCTAGTGTATCCTTATGATTTAAACTATACATTGTTTCTTTACTTGTAAATCCCTTTTACTTGTGAAGAGGAAATGATCTTTTAAGTCATCTCTGTGAAATTAGTGTTTATTTATTTGACTCATTATTTTTTGAGTTACTGGTAAGTGCTAAGGTAGATAATTGATGTCAGAGATAATATTTAGTAGCAATGCCTGAACAGAGAAATAAAAACTGAGATTATCAGCCAGTGGGTAAGAGAGGATAAGAGCTTGAAAAGCCTTAAAAATTGAGGTAGATGTCTATTAAATTGGGTCTATATTCTTCTAAATATATATGAATCTGTGAAGAGTAATGCCAGAGGAAAGGGCACAACAAGGGAAGGGAAAAAAGATAATTAGGAAGAAATCTTGTAATAGAAGATTAATAGATAAGTGTAAAATGTTTTCCCATTCTTGTTCTAAAGAGTGGTTCATGTCATAATTGCATTGGAAGTAGATCACCCAGAATGTGGGCAGATGAAGGTGAAGACATAAGCATGCATCAGTGCAAAGTCAAGATGATGCAGGCCTGAACTAAGGGAATGTTTTCAGGACACTTGGGATACAAAATTTTCAGTAACCTGGTGAAGAATCAAGTTTATTTAATGAGTAAAAAATCAATTCTGGGTCTCTGGAAAATGAGACTCCCCTCATTATTGTACCACCAAAAGGAATAAAATAAGATGCAATATTAAGCACCTCAGCTGTTTAAGTTGCTTGTTTATCATGTGATTTTTTTAAACATCTTTCTATTTTGAGTGAATTAATTTAAGTATTTTCTCTGAACAATTTAGATAAAAGGATTCTACAGGTTCATCAAATTTAAAGAGAAGGCTGGCAGCCAAGCTCAGTGGTAGAGCAACTGCTCAGCATGTGAAAAGGCCTGGTTTCAATCCTCCCCTCCATAGAGAAGAAAAAACAATGTTACCTAAAGTACAATGTATGTTCATTGTAATTACTCAATAACCTGGGTCTTGTACTAGAAATAAACTAAATTAATTTAAGAGATGTCTTCTCTATATTTACCAAACTGAACCCTACATTCTGCCTCTAGTAAAATTTGTTCCTAAATCTTTTAGAAAGCTGGGAATATAATTTTAATCACTGCCTATCTCTGCAATAAGAATTTTTAAACTATATTATTTTTAAAAGGTTATGGTCTGATAATTTACCTTTGAGAATTCATAAATGGCAAAAGGATTACATTGGAGAATGAAAGACAAAGAAAGCTGAGAAAAAGTTTAAATTTTAAAATCTTTCTTATGCAGGAATATATCATTGAAGAAAACATGAATACCAATATTGACTTTGGTCTTTTGGAGGATAAATACTCTCATTAAATTGGGGAAAAAATTAGGAATAGGAAAACTGCCAGCATTTCCAATTTTTTTGGCTAACTTTACAGAAAAATTGTACTTCAAAATTTTACCTGATTTGAGTGTCCTTGTTTCCTTCTTCAGTTTTGATTTATATGGAAGGAAATCTTTGATTATGATGGTAGGCTTCATGTGCTTGGAGACAAGATATTACATAAACAGTGTGTATTTACTCTTTTACCCAGTTAATAACATAAAATAATCATAGAAGATTAATTACCTTGCAGAAAGCATGTGAGTCCTGAGTTATTGAAAAGCAAAGGAAATATACACTCAACAAAATCTGAATATATTAAAAAAAATCCACCCTCATCTTCCTCCTCAATGAATGTGGATCTGAGTCCCAGTGGTTATGTATAATAAAGATGATATTAACTTTGGGGTTTCTGTGTTTGTTAAGTACTTTTTGTTAAATGGTCTCATGTCTAAAATGTGGTAAATATATATTAGGAATATAGGTTTAGTGAAACATGCAGTTATATTTCCAACATTAAGATCACAGTTTTTATGACCCTAAACATACAGAAAAGGGTATATAAAACAATGGAAAGATACAGAATGCTGGAGAGCACAGTGATTCCTATTCAGAGGAAATAAAAGTTTTGAAAAGTTTAACATGAAAGCTGAAGTAAAAGCGTAGTCCCACATCTCTTCCACAAAACAGATCAGACTTATTTAATTCATTTTATTTCAAGTACAGAACTTCTCTCCATTTTTCTGACTATTTAGTAAGTCCAAATTTGTGATGAGGTTTCAGAAGAAGGTATACATAATTTCTCATCAGAGAGAGCTTTTTGAACTAATTAGCTCTGAAATATTCCTTGGAATAACAGCTAATATACATGTCCTTATTTTTCATACCCACATGGGGAAATATTTTTTTTCCTGTATCCTAAGGTATAACCAACATCAAGTCTCTTTCCACTCTTTTGCAAAGACACACTCCACATAAAAAATAATGTATGAGAAGGCAGAAAGATTTGAGATTTGGGAATCTAAAATTAAAAGGTAACTGAAAGCTCACAGAATTATCAGACATAAATGAGGCTTTGTATTTTAGTCAGTGGTATATGCACTAATAGTAACAGTCCTGTTATTCAAGGAATATACATCATAAAAACTTTGAGTTAAAAACTGAGTCTGTTGTGGCTTATCAAGTTTTTAATAAAAGGGATGACTGATCAAAAATTAGGTATCTATAGACAAGAATTCTGTTGGGTAATAAGTGAATTACTTTGAAGCCAAAGAACTTGGATTCCTTTGAAAGCACCAATAAAATAATAATGGTAAACATAATGATAATAATAATGATATTTAAGAATAACTTTTAAAAAGAAAACAATGATTTAAATATATGTTTCTCATCTGAATGACTCAAATGGATGCCATGTACATCATGGAGGCTGGTAGGTATAGGGGGGAAAAGTTTGGTTTGAGGGGTATTCACTGAAAAGAGCTGAATTGCATTATCATAGTTTTCTCAGGAATCTCCATATGGCTTTCCAGAGTGACTCCACCAATTTGTAATTCCACCAGCAATGTAAGAGTTTGCCTTTTCCCCCACATCCATGCCAACACTTATTATTGCTTGTGTTCTTGATAATAGGCATTCTAATTGGAGTTAGATGAAATCTTAGGGTAGTTTTAATTTGCATTTCTCTAATTACTAGTGGTGATGAGCACTTTTTCATATATTTATTGATCACCTGTATATCTTCTTCTGTGAAGTGTCTGCCCAGTTCCTTAGCCCATTTGTTGAATGGTTCTTTGTATTTTTGTTGTAAAGTTTTTAAGTTCTTTATGTACTATGGAGATGAGTTCTTTGTCTGAAGTGGGTGTGGAAAAGATTTTCCCCTACTCTGTAGGCTCTCTTTTCACATTGATTTTTTTTTTGTGCTGAGAAAAAACTTTTTAGTTTGAATCTATCCCATTTATTGTTTCTTGCTCTTATTTCTTACACTCTGGGGGTCTTGTTAAGAAAATCTGGTCCAAAGCCAACGTGATGGAGAATCAGGCCTACTGCTTCTTCAATTTGGTGAAGGATCTTAGGTCTAATTCCTAGATCCTTGAATCATTTTGAGTTGAAATTTGTAGAGGGTGAGAGACAGGGGTTTAATTTCATTTTACTGCACTTGGATGTTCAATTTTCCCAGCACCATTTGTTCAAGAGGCTATCTTTTCTCCATTGTTTTTGGCACCACTGTCTAGTATGAGGTTACTTTACTTATGTGGGTATGTCCCATGTCTTCTATCCCTGTACCATTGGTATACTTGTCTATTTTAGTACCAATACCATGCCATTTTTGTTACTATTGCTCTATAGTAGAGTTTAAGGTCTGTTATTGTGATACCTCCTGCATCATCCATCCTGCCCAGGATTGCTTTGGGTATTCTGGGTCTTTTGTTCTTCCAGATGAATTTCATAATTGCTTTTCCTGTTTATATGAGAAATGTCACAGGGATTTTAATTGGAATTGCATTAAATCTGTTTAGCACCCTTGGAAATATGGCCATTTTGATAATATTAATTCTGCCTATCCAAGAACATGGGAGATCTTTCCATCTTCTAAGGTCTTCTTCAATTTCTTTCTTTAATGTTTTATAGTTTTTATTGTTCAGATCTTTCACCTCTTTGTTTAGACTGATTCCTAAGTATTTTTTTGAGGCTATTATGAATGGAGTTGTTTTTCTCATTTCCCTTTCAGATGTTTCATCACTTATGTATAAAAATGCTTTAGATTCATGTGTGTTGATTTTATATCCTGCTATTTTTCTGAATTCATTAATGAGGTCTAGAAGTTTTCTGGAGGAGTTTTTTAAATTCTCTAAATACAGAATCAGCAAATAGTGACAGCTTGAGTTCCTCTTTTCCTATTCATATCCCTTTAATTTCTTTATTCTAATTCCTCTGGCTAGTATTTCAAGAATGATGTTGAATAGAAATGGTGAAAGAGGGCATCCCTTTCTTGTTCCAGTTCTTAAAGAGAATGTTTCAGTTTTTCTCCATTAAGAATGATGTTGGTCATGGGCTTATCATAAACAGCCTTTACAATGTTCAGGTATGTTCCTACTATCCCTATTTTTTCTAGTGTTTTGAGCATGAAGGGGTGTTGTATTTTGTCAAATGCTTTTCTTCATCAATTGAAATAGCCATATGATTCTTATCCTTAAGTCTATTGATAAAATGGATTACATTCATTGATTTACAGATGTTGAACCAACCTTGCATTCCCGGGATGAACCCCTTAGTCATGGTGCACTATCTTCTTAATATGTTTTTGCGTATGGTTTGCCAGGATTTGTTTAAACCTTTTTGCATCTATATTTATCAAGGATATTGGTCTAAAATTTTCTTTTCTTGATGTGTCCTTGTCTGATTTGGGTATGAGGGTAATATTAGCTTCATAGAATGAGTTTGGTAGGGTCCCCTCCTTTTCTATTTCCTAGAATACTTTGAGAAGTATTGGAATGAGTTCTTCTTTGAAGGTCTTGTAGAACTCAGTTGAGAATTTATCTGGTCCTTGACTTTTCCTGGTTGGCAGGCTCTTGATGGCTTCTTTTATTTCACTATTTTGTATTGATTTGTTTAAATTGTGTATGTCCTACTGGTCCAGTTTGGGAGGATCATTCTTTTTGATGAGAAATTCATTTCATTTTTTGGTTCCTATCCAAAAACATTTTAAGATCTCATTTTAAATTCTTTCTTTTCTTAATTTTTATTAAATTGCTGCTCATGTCTTTTTCTGTCTCTGTTTACTCCCATGTCTTTTATTCTCATTTCTTTTTAAAATATGTCTCAAAATTTTTAATTATAACAAAGATCTCATTTTTCCAGGTAAAAATTGTTATTTCCTACCAAATCTCTTCATTTTGTGGTGTTCCAGAGATCATTTAAAATATACATTTTATTTACAGGAGATAAATGTTTGCCTTAAGCTGTGATCATTGTTTGATTTTATTTTATCCCATATGGAGATGTTGGTGAGTGAAATGGCCATGTAGAACATGCTCATTTTCAGATGTGATATTCAGATATAAAATTTGCCCTGGACACATCCCCATGATAAACATACACACTACCAGGAAGCACAAGTAACAGTAGAAGATAAATCTGTGCAAATGCATGTAAATTCTCCACCTACTAACAGACCACATGAAAGAGTATACAAAAAGACACTTTCAATGTGTCATGATTTTACAATAATTTCATTCAAGGTCTTTTATGCAACAGTAAACAAATAAGTATAATAAATATTAATTCATTCATTTCTTTCAGGAAAAGAAATTTAAATAGATAATGTTTGCAAATAAGAGAAAAGTACTCATTCTTAATGATTTTGATTCCATTAACATGCACTTTTGTGTCCAATTTGACCTTGTCATCTTCCTCCAAAAAGACATTAGAATCCATGGAGAATTATACCATTAACTTTGGAAAGGATGACAGGTAATGTGACATCAAATGTTGAGACTTTGAAAATTAAACTGTTTTTATTTGAATAGGTTCAAGGGTCATTGCATCTATGTATGTTCTTAGTTTCAACTGCTTACCCCTAAGTCTCCAATTTATCCATAATTTAAGGATATCACAGAGAAAAAAATGCAAATATTATTTCAAAAACATCAGTGCCATTGTTTGCATAAAGTATAAAATCAATCCACCTTGGTTCCTAAAACTATTTTCATGTTCATGACCAGTTAAATACTTTATTATTAAAATAAAATTACAAAGTTTGGATGTCCAAAGAATATTCTATGAGGTCACTAAGTTTGTCTTAATTTACCTTCTGGAATCAAAAAAATGGGAAGAAGTTGGGAATTTAAATTAACACAAGTGAATACCTGTTGCTGGCTAAATCCAGTGCCATCAAATATCTCTTTCTCTTCCTTTGATGATTTGTCCATCAGTGACTCTGTTGAAAAATGCACAGATATACTTAAAATAACAAAGAATATAGTGTGAATGACAATTTATCCAAATGAAAAGGAATAGTAGCTATGATCCTAAAATATTACTTTTCAAGTGATAGCTTTAAATTAAGCTTATCATGGAAAGTGAAATAAGCCAATCCCAAAAAGCAAAAGTCCAAAGGTTTTCCCTTAAAAAGTGTATGATGATACATAAGGTGGGGTAAGAGATGAATGGAGAAATATTGGATTATACAGAGGAAAATGAGAGGTGGGAAGCGGGGTGGGGGTATGAAAGATGGTGGAATGAGACAGACATAATTACCCTATGTACATGTATGATTACATGAATGGTGTGAATCTCCATCATGTATAACCATAGAAATGTACCCCATTTATGTACACTGAATCAGAATGCAGTCTGTAAAAAATGAAAAAAAATATTTTAAATTAAAAAAAATAAATTAAGCACAATTTAGGAGAATATAACTATTATAGGAAATATTTTATTTGTTTATGTGTGTGGGTCTGCACACTTTATGTACTGAATGTGTACCCTTGGCAAGAAAAATAGAAATTATTTCAACCACATATCTTCATATTTGGAGACAGAGGATCTGTAAATTCCCTCATTTGCTGGCAACCTGACAGGGGTTTGTCTCTGCCTCTCAAGGACCTGCAATTACAGGTATGAAACCAGTACATATAGACATCATTGAGGTGTAGCTTTACTGATCCAATACTTCAGAACACCACTGGGAGACACTGCATGTCACCATGTACAAAACCTATAATAACTCACAGGTTGATCCATTCAAGGTGAAAGAAAGTTTCTCAGAAAAAAAAATTAATTTCAAGGGAACAAAGACACATCACACAGTTTACTATTTCTTCATTCAAACAATAAATTTTAAAAATCTTGGACATCATATTTGTGTCCCATATAAATGATCACATTTACACCATTGTAAATGAAATCCATATTGGTTTTTTTCTACATTCCTTTGATTTTCTTCTTTTTTCTAACAGGAATCAGTCTTGTGAATCTTCCATGATTATGTTCATTATTCTGGGTATAATCTTGTTGTACTTTCCCTAGGGTTTCCTCAGATATTTTCCAGGTTCCATACTGGATGATAAACATAGAATCTGTAAATGTTTCTTTTTCTGTCTAGTCCATCATTTTCTGGACTTGAGGGGATCACTTTTACATCATGTTTCTCTCAAGAGTTTTATTTCTTTCCCCTCATATTTGAGTTTGTGGAAAGAGTAGAGAAGTTAAAATGTGCCAGGGATGATTCTGTTATAGAAGGAGATGAATCGAGCTTTCAAAATTAAGGTTATAAGCCAGAGACAGGAAATTCTGAGAGAATGAAAGCCTGTGCACAGAAAAAGTTCTTAAATGCAATGTTTTTATCTGATGATATTGAAGCCAGAATTAAGGACAGGTAGTTAGTGTAGAAATAGGAAATTGGGTCAATTCGAGGAAATGAAGCCATGAAGCCATCTGCCTTTGGAAGTTGGAGACTGCCCCTGGAAGAATGGAATGTCAAAGATCTCCGGAGCCCATTGATTACCAAATTTACCTGCCTTTATCAAGGACTGCAAACAAGGAGCTGCTAATTAATGCCCCCTGGGTCCTTATCTGCCTGAATCACCTTGGCCCTCCCCCTGCCCATGGCTTCTCACTTAATGCAAAACCAGGCCTAGTCATGAAGGCAGGAAGGAGAGATAAGGGGGGGGAGAACTGAAGAACAAAAGAGACTTTAACCTATAAAAGATGTAGGGTGCACTCACTTCTCGGGACTTTAGAACATCAGCCATGGCCCCCTTCTCCCTGCCGGAAGAAGTCTGTATTATTCCCTTTAAATAAACCTGCTTAATATGCTTGCCTTGGCGTGCTTCTCTAGTGCTTAATCTTCAACATTAGAAGAAGCAGAACTCGTCACCGGTAAACGGCGGTATCAGATTTGGAGGCCCCAGCGAGATTTATGCCAAGGTAAGTAAGCTTCTCTCTCCACACACCCCACATCTGTTTGAGGTGCATCTTTCTTTCTGTCTCTTTATTTTTGGAGGGCAAAATGGGCACCCGTCGGCTACTTAAATGCAGTTAGTGCAGCTGCCATCCTTAAGACTCGGGTGAGAGGTTTCCCGGCCCAGGCAAGTTCCAATCCCCTGCTCTGTAGGCATGTTGGACTGTGCTGAAGCCGTTTCCTACTTTTCTGTCCAGGCCCGGAGCGCAATTGCCGCAAGTACACAGTGTCCCTAGTCCTGATCTGCCCAGGATGCGTGGAGGTGGAGGAAGGGTTGGAGCAACTGCGGGGTTCTCAGCCCGGGCTACTCTCGGGTGGACCCCAAAGGTTCCTTCTCCAGACTCCCCCTCCCGACAGCCCTGAAGGGTATCCAGACTGATCGGTAGACAATGGCACTGAGGGAAAGCGCCAATCACCTTTGCCTCCGTATGGGCTGTACAGTGCACAACACTCCCACACATCCACTCCCTCCTGGATACTCCCCTTCCCTTGCTGGTCAGACATTAGGAATTCAGACTGTAGAATTAAGGCCTGGGATGATTAGTATGAAAATGCCCAGGTTCCCTTTGTTCACATAGTTAGCCTTCACTAGTCTATCTAGAGTCTCCCCATACTGTTCCCATGCTTAAATGTGCTCACTGTGTTCTCTTTAAGCTGCAAGAGGGAGGCATTTAAAAACCCCTCCCATGAGACCCTCCAAGCAAAGGGTGTTATACGCCTAACAACCAATAGATGTCCCCTCACCCTCCGGAGATTCCTTTAGTTTACAGGGCAAGAAGATAGGTAAAAGGCACACTTTTTAATTTTGTCATCGCTTTTCATAATTAGGAGTTTATAGTGGCAGGGAGGAAAGCAGTAATGCCCTTAAGTCTGAATCCTCCCAGGGTCTCTAGCACAGGGCAAACTAGGACCCTCGCACTTTGCCAAAGAAGGCCAGAAATAACTTTGGCAAAGCCTGGTGGTGAGAGATGGGTTTTTCTGGACCGTAAGGAAGCTCAGTTAGGGAGACATCCCTAATACTTCTAACTCAGAAGGGAGCTTCTCTCTCAACAGTATTGCCAGGTTCACCACTAGCCTGCATACTGCTAAATTGCAAATGATCAAGAAAAGTGCCTTTCATATGTTACCATGCTTGACATCAATAATCTCTACCATGAGAGGTGAAAGCCTTGAGGAATCGCCCACTAAGGGAGGAAAATTGAGGGAACCCTCCCAACTTAAGATAGACAAAAATTTAAGGAGGCTTTTGGAGGATCCTAATAAATATTGAGATGTTTCAAAACTTATGCCAGGTATTTGACTTCACCTGGAAAATTATGCTATTAGCCATCTAGAGCACAGGCACTTCCCAGAAACCATCCAATAATGAGTAGGATGCGTAAAAAAACTATTATGCAGCCTTCAGGAAAGTCCTGCTATTTTCATGGAGAGACTTAGGAAAGCAATAAGAAAGCACACCACTCTGAATCCTGAATCCATAAATGGCCACCTACTTTTAAAGTATAAATTTATCATTTAGTCAGCCCCAAATATTTAGAGAAAATTACAAAATTGGCACGTGGCCCTGATCAATTCTCAGATGATCTTCTCCAGCTTGCATCTTCCATTCTTTAATAAACATCAAAAGAAAGAAAAGGGAACAAATAGGCAAGAAAAAGGACTTATTAAAGATCATTCAAACTGATAGAAACTTTTAATGCCTTGCAATAGTCCATGCAATTTGCCCATTTTAGGAGTTAAAAAACAAACTGCCTAGTCCAAGACCTTAGAATAATGAAGCAGTAATTTCCCCTACCCTGTAGTTCTTAATCCATACACTTTTATCTTGGATTCCAACTGCTGCTTGGTTTACTAAGTTAGATTTAAAAGATGGCTTTTCCTGTTTATGCTAGACTCTGAATGGCAATTTCTGTTAGCCTTTGAGGAACCAAATACTGTATATCAACTAACCTAGACAGTATTGCCTCAGGATTTAGATGGCCCTCATCTGTTCCGGACAAACCTTAGCTAAGGACTTAACAAAATTCAGAGATAAAACATTCTGTGATTGTTCTCCAGTAAGTAAAGTACATACTTTATGTGCCTCCACCCAGGAGGAATATCAAAAGGCCATTGCAGAACTCCTATACTTCTTAGCTAATAGGAATTATAAGATCTCAAAAAAATAAAGCTTAATTATGTCATCAACAGGTTCAATACTACAGGAAATAGCCACCATAGGACAATATTCTGCCCCAGGAAGGGGCCTTACTTCAAGCTCCTGTCCTCAGCTTACCTATGAAGCAAAATTTAACCTGTTTGTCACAAAAGGGGAAAATAAATCCTGGATAGGCAGCCATAGGCAACTCAATAACCAATGGCATATCTCAGTGAGGAACTTAGCAAAGTAGCTTCATTCTCTAAAGTAATGGAAAATAAGGTCTCATAATTTTCTTTGACATTCAACCTGTCCTGATGAGATGACTAAAATACCCTAGGCACAAAGTTTCTGTTAAAACCTGTTAGGTCCTTCCAGATCTCAGTCAAGGCTTACATTGAAATGTAAATAAAAGAAGCCCAAGGACTCAGTAGGAGACCGGTCTCAAACCCAAGAAAAAAAAAGGTAAAAAAGAGCCTTACTTAAACTCCAGCAAATGTAAATTTTATGATGCCTTACTAAAGTAATTAACGGCCGTATCATTTTTCCAGGACTCTTTTTTTTTTTAATTCTATATATTTTTTGAGCTCATGATTTTTTTGATAAGTTCTATTTTTTTATTCAACTACAGCTTTTGAACATCTGTTACATTGCAATGGAGATTCACCTATAAAGTTACAAGGCCTTTGATTTTGTGTTATTTGTATGTCGTGCTGTCTGGTGTTGTCTGTATCAAAACTGAGCGCTCCTAAAATTAAAATTTAAAAATGGATCCAAATACTTTTAATTCACGTGATTTAAAGGTTCAATTCAAATTGGGTAAACTAATAAAAGTAAAATGTCTTTGAAAATAACTCGCAAGTCTCTAGGTGGTCAAGCTAATAAAATATTGATGTTAATAAAATGTCTAATATCAATTGTTTCTAAGACTTTTCTTCAACAGGAAAGAGACAGCAAATACTGTTCAGGACACTTGTCTGATTTCTTGGTTTTTACAGAATAAGTAAATTAGAGTTAACATGTATGGGATTATTCAAATGTATTTGTAGAGACATCTGATTAATTTTCAAAGTAAAAATGCTAATTGTTAAATAACATCAAGTACTCTTAACTCCTTAAATTCCATGGGGTATCATACTCAAACATTATTGGTGTTTTCATAGGTTAGTAAATAAAAGGGTTTAAACTTGCTTTGTGTCATCACTAAACTAAAAACAAGGTTACTAAGAGTTATGCCCTAACAAGTGCAATTCTATGTACAAAGGGTCCCAAAAGTTTCAACTGTGTTTCAATTAGAGTACTATAAACAACAAACTATTTAATCTTATTAAAATAGAGCAATTTATCTAAATTCAGAAATTTCATAAGAGTTGTTTCAGAATGTGGACAAAAAGTGGTCAACGAATAGGAAAGAGAAATAAAAGGTTCTGGGTATGAAAATATATTTAGTAAAAAGAAAAAGGAAATGTTTCTGGGTAAGAAAGTGCTTGTGTGATGAAATACATGAGAGTCTAAGTAAGTGCTAAGAAAGTCTGTGTATGTAAAGGGCAAGTTTCAACAAGTTTGCGTGTAACTAAGTTGGTTGTATGTATGTGAGACAGCTAAAGCTATTTAAGGTTTTTCCTAAGGTGAAATACTAATGTTCTGATATAAACCAAAGTTTAATCTATATGGTAAAATGGCAAGGATTTCTTAGAAACACTAATTTACTCTTAACTTTGTGTCTATTAAGTTTTATTCTTTAGAACAATTAGTCTTAAAAATTGGGGTGTATACAATTATGGTTAAACAACTGTTAGAGTATTGTACTGTGTTACAGAGTCTACATTTTTCTTAAACTAAATTTGGTAAGAAAAAAGTGTCAAGGTAATTGTGAAGTGGTCACTAGTTGTATATTAAATGTGTTCATATTTTTCAGGTATACAAGTTTTAAAGCAGGGAATTTATCAAGCTGCTATTCTCCAGGTTAAACTTGTCTGTAATGGTAATTTTAAGCTTATAAAGAGTAAATTTTATTGGGGATTAATTTCTATCATTTAATGTTCTATTATAGGACCTGTTATCAATAGGGTATATGCAAAATTGGTTACTTTTTACACTGAGAAAAAGAATTTCAAATGTAAATGTATTTATAAAAGTTAGAGCCTGACTTGTTTAAAGGTTAATATTCTGAAACATGAAAACATTTTGCCACTTTATCACAAAAGGAAAGTTAAAAGCTCTCTCAGCCTTTCTTTGATTCATGTTTTAGATACAATGTTAAATTGTATTAATTATAAAGTTTATATACACTCAGGAAACAGTATATGTAAACTACTTAATGATATTTAAGGAAGAAGCAAAAATCAACATCAGAATAAGAACACTTAAGATCTGTAAAGAGCCACGCCTTACCTGAGATAAGGCTCTGCCTCCCACCTTACTGCATGTTAGAGTGACTCCAGCTTATTTATTTGTTAGTCAGACTTCAGCTTATTTAGAGTTATAGTCAAAAGATTGATTCTTGTTGAAAAGTAGTGTGATCTCAAATAGGGAATATAATGTGGTTCTCAGTCAAAATTCAAGATAGCTATTATACAAGCTGAATATATTTTTACTCTTGCTAATTTCATTTTGTAAAATTGTTACCTGTTAATGTTTTGCAGAAGTAGGTGCTTCAAGAACACACAACCTAGGTAACTTGTGATAATAAGCCATCACCTAACAGATAGTGGTAACTTCCAGTATTAATGCAGACTCCAGCTAGATAAAAGGGTAAATAACTGCAAAGTTATGGACATTGAATTTAAAGCCCAATATTCTTACTTTATGACCGGTGAGACTGGCTTGCTGGATGATTAAGATCAAACTTAGAGATTGGAATTAAATACAGAAGGCAAGATAGACCAGTATTTGGATCTTTTGCCCTCAGTCAGCCTGAACCCAGGGAATAAGAGGACTTCTCTAAGGAGTGCTGCAACTCTGGGTCGCACAACCTCCTGATCAAGGAGATTGTTGAGACTAGAGGATGAAAAATCACTCACTGCATCTGCTGCAAAGGAGGGTCATGGAAAAAGGGAGACATCCCTTTATGCTTCCAAAGGAAGTCACCTCATCCTGGAGACCCTACCTAACCAATAGCACTGGTGGAGCTAAGAAGCTGCTCTTAAGTTCTCTACAAGTGGCCCCTGTGGGAACTCAGATGACTCTTTAACAAGACAGGAACCAGGTCAATTTGACCAGCTTGATCTTAGACACCCAGCAAAACAGTTAAAACCAAAATATAGCCATTCTTGGGCATTTAAAAGAAATAATAGTTAAATGTAACTTAAGATGTACACTTGTATTAGCCCACTAGAATAGAGACTGGAAGCTACAAATAAAAGATCCTTCAGCAAATGTGTCTGAAAACTCTCAAGAGAAACTGCCAGAAGTTTTTAGTCAGTTTAAGGTCTGCAGACCTTCCTAAGCTACACAGGTAGACTTAATCTATGTTTGCTCATATGATTATCTAGCCCTAAGTAACGGAAGTATAGAGATCTCTACTAAACACAGGTTATACCAATAAAGGGATATTTTACAAGAATCAAATGACATTAAGTAGCTTAACTATATTTTCTGGGGACATCTATGACATTAAGAGTTAAATGTTGTGTTTACATTCCTGATAACCTGGACAATGTTAAAGTCCCCAAATAAAGGCCTTGTCCTTTCCAGCCTTTGCTAGGCCTAGTTATGGGAACAATTTCTCAGTTCTTCCACCACCTGGTGTGAGAGATTGACTTCTGTCATTTCATGATACTCAGTGGCATGTTCCAGATGCTGCAACATTTACTTTGTACTAATCTCATTTCAGTACTCATGTCTTTTTGTTCTTCTATCATAGAAGCACCCACCCCCAGATGATTTTACAACCTGCTCTTCCCCAACCAGACTTCTACCTTGGACCCCTCGATTGACCCGATTTTTAAAAAAAGGAACTCCAAACTGCTTTACCCCTCGCTGCCCCCTTTCAGCTTCGAAGCAGCCAGAACGACCGACGCCCCCTTTTCCTTAAAGCAGTTAGGAGTTCCTATAGCTAAAGGGGGGAATGAAGCCAGAATTAAGGACAGGTAGTTAGTGTAGAAATAGGAAATCAGGTCAATTCGAGGAAATGAAGCCATGAAGCCATCTGCCTTTGGAAGTTGGAGACTGCCCCTGGAAGAATGGAATGTCAAAGATCTCCGGAGCCCATTGATTACCAAATTTACCTGCCTTTATCAAGGACTGCAAACAAGGAGCTGCTAATTAATGCCCCCTGGGCCCTTATCTGCCTGAATCACCTTGGCCCTCCCCCTGCCCATGGCTTCTCACTTAATGCAAAACCAGGCCTAGTCACGAAGGCAGGAAGGAGAGATAAGGGGGGGGGAGAACTGAAGAACAAAAGAGACTTTAACCTATAAAAGATGTAGGGTGCGCTCACTTCTCGGGACTTTAGAACATCAGCCATGGCCCCCTTCTCCCTGCCGGGAGAAGTCTGTATTATTCCCTTTAAATAAACCTGCTTAATATGCTTGCCTTAGCATGCTTCTCTAGTGCTTAATCTTCAACATTAGAAGAAGCAGAACTCGTCACCGGTAAACGGCGGTATCAATATGGGGATTGGAAAAAGAACTTCCACAGGATGGTGCAGGGAGAGAATGAACAAGATGCAGAGTGAGGCAAAATTTGTATTAAGTAAGATTCTTAGGAAGTGTAAGATATTTGGACATTCAAGTTCCAATGAGAGCTGATAGTCATATGTGTAGCATATGCATGAAGAGCAGGATCAACCTCAATGCTACAAGCAGGTGGATATCAGGCCATGTGCAAGAATGAAGATGAATAATGAGAATGCATCATTGATCTACAACATTGATGCATGACTGGTGAAGATAATGTTTCCAGAAATATAGAGCATAGAAAAATTTTAGTGGATGTGAAACATTTAAATTAAGGTAAGTTTTAGGTGAATACATCTTATATTTAATTTTTTTATTGTTATGTATTTTACAAAGAGACATGTGATTCCTTGGCAAGTTCTGTAGCTATTCTTTTAAAAACTACTCATTTGCATTTGAAAAAAGGGTGTCTGTAAATTCCCTAGTTGGTTGGAAACCTGAGAGGTGATTGTCTCAGCCCTAAGGTAGCTACAACTACAGGTGTGTCCCTCTGGACCTAGGACACACTGATATCACTGAGAAGTAATTTTACTGAAACAATAATTCAGAAAACCACTTGGGAGACACTAGGTGTCTCTACTCATAATAAGAGCCAGAGGAGATGGAAGGATACAGGGATTCACTTTTTTCTAGAGATAGACATGAATGAATACTTCAATAGTGAGATGGTCAGCCAGTGACAAGGAATGCTAAAACCATGAAAGTTTGCACATAGAGACAGGGTTAAAATGGACAGAGGCCATTCATACAGTGAATGGTAAGGATGATTGAGAGAAGATTTTGTAGGTCAGAGAGAGAGGAATAAAAATACAGATGAGGCAGAATTTTCATTATGAAATTACCTAGACAAGTGAAGGTGCAGAGACTTCCATGTTCTAAACAGACCTGATGGTCCTAGGTGCATTAAAAGCATAAGACCAGGATCATTCTAAAATCTCCCAGCAGGTAGACATCAAGAACATACACATGAATGGTGATGAATAATGAGAAGGAATCAGTAGTCTATGAAGTAGATGCTGGATTGATTGGAGGGAATGTTTCCAAAATACAGAGAATAGAAAACTTTCAGTAACCAGTGTACAATGATGTCTAATTAAACAACAAAAAAAGAAGCTGGGCCACAGGAATGTGAGACACTGTTCCTGATCATATCTCAAAGTTTCCACTTTATCATGTAAAAAAAAAATGGAGCAATTGTGAATATTGCTTTCATTTACCATGTAGCTCCTTCTAGGGGAATATCTTTCTATTTTGAGGGAACTCATTTAGGATCTTGTTGAGGACT